>NC_136905.1:30580503-30844746 GCF_949606895.1 Notothenia rossii
CCAGTCTCTAAAGACTTTCCCAAGGGGTAAAAATGCTGCTGCTGGAGTACTGACTGGAAGTATTGCTGATATCATGTCTACAATATCCTCTTAAAGTACTCTGTCCAACAATATCAGTCTCATGAAGAAAGGTGTTTTAACGCTTATTCAAAATAGCAAAGAAACATGCATTCTTGTACTCAGGAGGGGACATTGACAGAGGATTACTCAAAAAGTAGACAGTAAAGTACTTCATAGTACTTGTGGGAGTAGTTCACTAGTACTGAGTCCAACAGTGTCAATCTCAAGAAGAACTAATGGCAGAGAAATAATGACAAACTCGAGAGACGGCTGAGTTGACCGCAGTGCAGAATCGCTGCATAGTTTAAATCTCTTAACAATGTTGTCCCTTTTTGAGACATAGGCTTATTATATTTATAGCCCGTTATAACATTCATTTTCTGGGCTCAATATGTGTCTTGTGTCTGCAAAAAGCAAAAAGGCCTCTCAGACGCTCTTCCGTTTACGTGTTTAACAAAGAAAAACAAATGGACGGTAGATACATGGATTATTATTGTATCTCGGTTTTACACATTTTCGGCAATGTAATGTTTAAATATGCAAAATAGATGTTAACATTACATATGTTCCCAACCCAGTCTCATGGCATTTAATCTATTGATTCGTGTTCACCAACACGATTTTCCCCTTTTTTTCGTGTCACACAGAACTATTTTAAAAGCAATGTATTTCTATTGGTAGTATGTTTCGTGCCTGCAGCACGTCTTTTTGCCCGTCCGGCTCTTGGAAGACCGGAAGCTGTGGGGTTCATAAAAACATGTTTTACTCAATATCAAGCCACAATTATTGTTTGATTTTATATCGAAAAAGGTCTGACTTTTTTTGTCGTCTGTGAGGAAAATAAATGGGGCTCAGAGCCTCAGAATACTGAAATCTGTATTTTTAAAAATCTTTTTTTCCTTCTAATTTTTCTTCTTGTTATTCTTTTCTAAATAACATACTGTTATTTACTCACCAATAACACACAATATCCTTGTTTTTATTTATTTGTTTAATTCCATAATCTCTGCTTTTTTGGCGTCCGTCAGGAACTGAATTTCAAAATAAAAATAACCGGAAACAGACGTAGGCATTTCGAGCGATTACACAAGTTCCTCAGCTATGGTGTAAGCTCGCTGATTGGATGTTTTAGCCGCAATGCATGTGGGATTTGGTGTTTATTAGGGACGGGACTCGATTAAAAAAATTAATCTAATTAATTAGAGGGCTTTGTAATGAATTAATCGAAATTAATCGCATTTTAATCACATATAAATATTTGACCTGAGAACAGTGAGAAGCAATTTTTTCACATGGATTTTAGTATAACATTGAATAATGACTGAATACATAAGCTTAAGCAACAAAGCATTGTCTATTTGTTTTCAAGGTGGTACTTAAACAAGACCAACAGAAAAGTGCTATTTTTGCCATAAAGTGTAGCAATAGCATATTTAGGAATATAATACATTTCAGAGATTCAGGTAGCCTATAGGTAGGTAGACCTTCTGTAAACTATAAACACTTTGTTTTTTAGTAAAACACAATACTTTCAAGTACATTCAGAACATTGGAAACCCTGACTATTAGAAACATCTCTCTGTTGCTTCAGAGGCCATAACAGACTTTGTTGATTTACCAACAGTTGATTAAAAAATCTAATCAATTTCAGTCCAACTCTCTCAATAACCTTGGCCAAAACAATAAACAGTTCACATAAAGTGCCAGTTGCACCAACAACGTAATAAATAGTTCAACATAAAGTGTACCATTTAAAATAAAATAAAAAAGTGCCAGTGATTGACCTCAATCCCTCCTATTCTTCAAATATCCTGATGAAAAATAAAATCTCTCTGTTGCATAGGCCACTGTTTGATCAACGCGAATTGGGTGCGGGTCCTTGTACTCCGAGTCGGGCTAACGTCCACGCTAGCTTCCACACTAGCTGCTACATGTTTTGCATTGAGGTGATACTTGAGGCTTGATGTGCTGCGGTGATATGCGAATCCTTTTTGCATAATTTGCAAACAACCGTGCTATAATTGACGCTTCCATCCGTCCGTTTTTTAAAACAAAATGTCCCATCCACGGGGCCAACCAAAGCGGTCTCATCAGCTTCTTCGTTCATGTTTGACTATGTTCACTGTGGTTTGTTGTTGTCTGAAGTCATGAACGTTAGTTGGTGCTCCAGTATAATCGGTACCCCTGAAACTCATCCAGTGAGAAACGTTCCGCGGTGCAAAAATAAGTGCGATAAAATGCGTTAATTTTCTGTAATTAATTAATTTTATTACGCGTTAAAGTCCCGGCCCTAATGTTTATATGATATGAAATCGAAAAACATTTTAAAAATAATAATAATACTCAATTCCGAGTGTTCTTGCTTTTTTCTTTGAAAGTCATCACATAACGGCATTGTAATAAACGATTGGGCTGCATTACATATTACAGATCTGCCGTAGTTCTTATTTATAGAGCCCTGATGAGAAGACCTTTGGAAAAACTGGAAGAAATGCCGCCGAAACTGAATACTTGACGTGGATCATAAATATATCAACAATTAAACAACATCTTCAATTTCTCTTCACATAATACTTCTCCTCGCAGTATCAACACTAATTCGGCTGACTTTTACATTTGATCTAATTTCGTAGATAGGTTATATTTACACCATAATGGTGTACAGCTGATATAAAGGACTTGTAGTTTTTAAAAGATATTACTGATTTTCTTTGAATATAAGAATGTAAATACTGAGTCTGAAATAATATAGCAATATGCTGTAAAATTATGTGAAAACATGAATAAAACTACAGATCTTCAGATTTTGTATACTGTTAGAGCACCACCCAATCGAGTGGTGGGGAAGTTCACCTCTGCTCCGCGCGTCCCTTGATGAGCACTGACTCTTGGAAAGGCCTCCTTCATAAAGAAAAACAGTATGGACAGCAGTTTAATATTTTGTTCTGACCAAAACAAGAATCGCTGAAAAATCGCAGCCTCTGAGGTGGAGCACCACTCAACTGTTGACGTAAACAGTGGTCCAGAGCTGAAGCAGTCATATTGCTACCTTTTCCAATTCTCATGCTCCATCCATGTGTACAGATGAACATCATCCACTGCTTGCTTACTTCCCGTCCCATGGTGAATAACGACACCAAAGAGATACATGTATAGCTGTCTGGAATAGTATGCCTGACCTATGGCGGTTTTAGGGAGTACCAAATTCTGCATATGTCAAAGCAAAGGGTCACTGCATCATGATCTACCTGCCCCAGCAAATCATAGAACACCCGTGCTCTTCTCCTGTGTAGGATGTAGGATGCAGACTCACTGCGTTTCTCTTCTTCAGTCAAGCTGGGGTCCTTGACTCTCAGTTGAAACCTGGCACATGAAGAACAGGCATCTGTGGCAGGATGCCCGAAGTGCTGTCGAAAAACAGTGTAATACAGGGATTATCTGACTACATCATGGTTTTGTTGGTCGAATAGCTCGTGCATTCTTTTCACACTGAGGCCACAGGGTAGGTTTTTCCGGCCAGGTGCTCCCCTTCTTCCATAATGGCTAGCCCTACATGTAAACGTTTTGATGTGATCCATCACATTCTGCTTCTTGGCATCATTTTCTGCCACCTTACGAGCACCACCCCTGAGTTCTGGTCTGGCTCTAGCGTTGAGTGCATAATAACTTGCCACTCGAGACACACGATCCTTGCCAATACCTGCAATGACAGAAAAATCACATTTTGTTTGTATGTATGCAGGTGTGTTTGTAGTATGTATGTGTGTATGTATGTATTTCTGTATTCATCTAAATATGACACTAATCCGACAAACTATAGCTGGTCGCAGAGATCTGCTATTCTAAAATAAAGTCAACAATATCGACCATTGGCTGGTGTCTTTCTCTTAGTTTAAGAAACGCTTGATTTGATCAAAAGTTAGTCTAACAAAAAAACATTTTAACTTAATGGTAGTCGAACGTAAAACCAGAATATCAAACAAATTCATGTTAAGAAACCTGTCAGCGTATTACCTATTTTTCTCCACACTTTTTCCCGGATTCACCTGTCACTCTGCTGGCTGTCTGTGTGACTGACGGAAGAGACTGTGTGATTGCAGATCAGCAAAGTATATTTGAAGAAAATAAAGAAAGGGGAACTTATGTTTATTGATGTTCCCTACAGCTAGAAAGAGTGTTTTATTGATTTTTGGAATTATTAAGGACCTTAAACATATACAAAGAAACGTTTAAACATATCATATAGGCATGCTGCATACATTGTTGAAAATATGCGAGGGGCATGACGTCAGAGCATTTTCCTATGTGCCGGGGCTTAGCTCCGGACAGCCCCGGCCCAATTGGTGATGTCTGGTTCAGTGTAAGAAAATACTAGGTTTTTCTTCTTTTTTCTTTCTTATCTCTAGTCTGAAATAGCCCTAACTTTTCACATTTAACCAGCACAGGAAATAAAAACATTTCGCCTTCACCTGAAAAAAAGCGAAAAAACTAAAAATACCACCACCGTATCTTGGTTACCCAATTGGGGGAAAATACTTCAAATGAGGTCTCCAGTGGATTGTTGCTTTGCTGGGAGTGCAGCACATCTCTAGCTGTCCGGCAGCCTCGGGCTGCTTCTGCCAAGATAATAGGACTATTCCAATGTAGAAGGGGAGGGAGCAGAGATAAGAAAGGTCAGAAAAAAGCTCAGGAGAAATTCTTCATACGCCTTGTTGAACCCAGGCACTCCCCTTTAACCCCTAAGGCGCATCCACTTGAACATGTCAACTGACCTAAATAGACGTATAAACACATCAGATTGTGTCTGTGCTGTAGACAATGACCACCAGCAGTAATAAAACCCCGCTCTAACTCGTCCCTCTCTTCTCATGGTGTCGGCAAACTGTCAGCAGAGAGACATGTTTTCTCTGAGTCATATCCGCACTAACATAGAAGGCCATTCATCTGCTCAGAGCAGGAAGAGCATCAGTCAGGCTCTCATGAGGTGAGGCAATGGGAGGCATTTCCCACTTGAACATGAGAGGAAGCCATAGTAAATTCCACTTCCAAGACAGACAGGTAGTCATTTTTAGCCAGACTTCAAAAGGGCAGATCTCCTATGTGGACATGAAATCTGAAGTCCTGGTCAGCCTCATGTAAAACCTAAAAAATATTGCCTTGACACTTTTTCGCCTGGAGTTTGACGACTTGCTGTCCCGCTGTGAGAATATGTCAGTTTTGGCTATATTTGACCCGACTGGACTTTAAGGGAAGTTTGTGGAACAGAACCAATTAAATGTATGGAAGTTATCGAGGTTCAGTGAAGTTATTAATTAAACAGAGCAACAGAGCAGAACAGGAGCAGCTGTGTCACAGGATATACAAAAAATCTCTAAAACTTGGTCAGACCTAATAAAGTTTTGACTTAATCAAATAATTTGTGTGCGTAAAAAACTTTAATTTGTGCACCGGACTGAAAAAGTAAAACACTTAATTTGGCATGAATCATAGGCTTTGGCTTCTTTATTTCTATCCCCTATCTTATTATAAGCAGCAAGATAGTTCTTTTTAAAAGAAACCCTGAGAGAGGTTGGGAAAAAAAGAGATACGTTTTCTAAAACTGAGCTTGAATAAATCTGCTGTGTTTATGATCTAAGAAAAGAGGATCTATCTCACACAGGCTCCGCCCTCTACTGGACTCTATAGGTATGACTCTCATCAATGATACTCGAGCCTTCACACACTGAAGTTGTATAAACGTAGCCGGCCAATCAGGGCTAGCCTACCTGAATGCGTGCGCAGGCACACAGTATTGTATGGAAAGCCCAATGTGCCACTATTCGCCCGTGTATTTCGCGCATCAAAAAAAAAAACGGGCGTTTTTTAATATGATAATGAGCCCCACCTTCTGTTTTGCATAGCCAGTCAATTTAAAGTGTGTGCAACCAATCAGTGAAGAGTTAAGCCAGACTAAAGCAATCTGTTGATGAAAAGTTCCTGTAACCTACCCCATTGTGAGATTTATATAGATAGATAGATAGATAGATAGATAGATAGAAATAATAAAGGATAATCATAATAATTAAATCTAAATTAAACATTTACAGTAAATAATATAAAGTATAAACATATCTACAGTCACAACTTGATTATTGTTATTCATACTTTCTGTTATGTAGTTTATTAATGTTCCCGTGCTTTCAGTTTCCATCCAGTAATATAATCACAATGCTATTTTGAAGGTGTGTTCAAAACAATCTATGTAATGCAACTTGCTGTACGTACTGCTACACCTGCTATTGGGGAATCTGATGTATGTTGTAATGTTTGTGCTGGAGCTGCTTCATCCAAAACAGTACTCCGGTTAGAGAGATGACACCTGACGGGAAATACAGTCTCAATTTGTACACACTGTGAATTTGAGAGGGGTAAAAATGTGTAATAAATGCTTTTTAGACAATTAGAAATATAAAGTTAACTCAACTAAAGTTGCTCAGTATGTTTGTATTGTCAATACTATTACTGCATAACTAATATCTCACATCTGAAGGTTTAAAGAAAAGGCACCTTAAAATAAAGATTGGTCTTTCAATACATTTAGTTTATTTTGTCTTTTGAATTGTTTATCTAAAATCAAGTAGCTTTAACAGGTACTTATCGTTTTAAGATACAGCCCGGTTATAATGCTGTTTGAAGGAGGCACACAGGTAAGAGCACTAACTAGCTAATGTATCTTAGCTTGAATTAAACATATTTAACGTATAATTAAGTGACTGCAAAAGAAAAATAACTAATGTCATGCAAGAATATTAATCTTCGCTTGATTCCAGTGTTGAATTTATTTATATTACATATACTGATTTATATATACAGTCCGTGGTAAAAACCCATATACAGATGTAGCGCTTCATTTCAGACAGTTTGAAACGCGAGGGCCGTGATTGGTACGTGATCTGCCCTCGCTCAAGGGAAAACCTCCAGCTTGACTTGAGACCTCCCCTGTGATAAATAAATGTAATTATAATGAAGCCAGCTGCAATAGATCATTGATCCACCAGGGGGTGCAGTGAGGTTCCACACTGGAGCTCATGTGAAATAAAGTCAGCTACAGTGCACTGGATGTACAGCGGAACTTTTTTAAGATCCATATGTCACGGATATCATACTCTGTGCGAAATAAGAGAAATGTAATCATTTACAAAACATCACCATGTTGTTATTTAACAAAATAATGTTGTTTAGTCGAAAAAAACGAACGGGAGGAAATGCAGCCCGGCTCTCGATTTTTAATCCTAATTTAATCATCATCTTCACCACGATCATTTATGTTTATGTTCGCCAAATTTACATGAAATCATTGACACATATGAATATACTGTATTCAACTTCATTAAAACGTTATTAACGTACCTAAACTCAGTAATTCACAAAAAATATTTATATTTTAACAATAACATTATCGGTGCTCTCAGCCCTCCCTTCCTCTGATTCGTTCCAACTCCTGCCTCCAAACTCTGCTGCAGAAACTCTCCTCTCTACTCTCTCATCCTCTCTGGACTCTCTCTGTCCTCTCACATCTCGGCCGGCTCGTCAGTCCCCTCCTGCTCCCTGGCTAAATGACGCACTACGTGCTAATAGAACCATCCTGAGGGCAGCAGAGCGGAAATGGTGGAAATCCAAACACCATGACGACCTCCTAACCTATCAGGCTCTCCTCTCCTCTTTCTCTGCTTCCATCTCTCAGGCAAAAAGCACTTTCTTTCAAGATAAGATCCAATCTTCCTACTCCAATCCCAAAAAACTATTTTCTATCTTCTCCACCCTCTTGGACCCCCCCAAAGCCCCTCCCCCCTCCTCTCTTCTGTCAAGCGACTTTGTTAACCACTTTGAAAAAAAGGTTGATGATATTCGCTCTTCTTTTTCTGACTCACCTTTACTCACCGCTGGGTCACCAGACCCACCTTTCACCCACACACTGACCTCCTTCTCCCCTCTCTCTCCAAGTGAGGTTCTTACCCTCATTACCTCTGCCCGTCCTACCACCTGTCCTCTGGACCCTATCCCCTCAAACCTCCTTCAGACTATCGCTCCTGATATTCTACCGTTTCTCACCCATTTCATCAACACTTCTCTAACTTCTGGTCACTTTCCAAACAGTCTCAAGGAGGCAAGAGTAAACCCTCTCCTAAAGAAACCCACTCTCAACCCGTTTGATGTTATAAACTACAGGCCTGTCTCTCTCCTCCCGTTCCTGTCTAAAACACTTGAACGCGCTGTCTTTAAAAAACTCTCCTTTTATCTCCATCAGAACAACCTTCTGGATCCGCACCAGTCTGGTTTCAAGGCAGGTCACTCAACAGAAACTGCTCTCCTTGCTGTCTCTGAGGAACTGCACACGGCTAAAGCAGCCTCCCTCTTCTCTGTCATCATCCTTCTGGACCTGTCTGCTGCATGCGACACGGTGAACCATCAGATCCTCCTTCGCACTCTCCAAGAACTTGGAGTTTCAGGCACTGCACTTTCCCTCCTCACCTCATACCTCAAAGACCGCACCTATGGGGTTACTTGGAGAGGGTCCGAGTCCGACCCTTGTCAATTAACTACAGGGGTCCCTCAGGGCTCTGTTCTTGGTCCCCTCCTCTTCTCCTTTTACACAAACTCGCTCGGGTCTGTCATTAGCCCGCATGGTTTTTCATACCACTGCTACGCTGACGACACCCAACTAATTCTGTCCTTTCCCCGCTCAGAGACCCAGGTCGTCGCACGCATCTCTGCTTGCCTAGCAGACATCTCTCGGTGGATGTCTGCTCATCACCTCAAGCTCAACCTTGACAAGACTGAACTGCTTTTCCTTCTGGGAAAAGATTGTCCCACTCTTGACCTAGCAATCAACATCGGCCCCTCTGTTGTTTCCCCGACTCAGACTGCAAGGAATCTGGATGTGATCCTAGATAACAAACTGTCCTTCAATGCAAACATTGCTGCTACAACCCGCTGCTGCAGATACACGCTTTACGACATCAGGAGGATACGTCCCCAGCTGACCCAGAAATCAGCGCAGGTTCTGGTCCAGGCTCTCGTCATCTCACGCCTAGACTACTGCATCTCCCTCCTGGCTGGTCTACCTGCATGTGCCATCCGACCTCTGCAGCTCATCCAGAATGCAATGCAGCGGCTCGTCTGGTCTTCAACCTTCCAAAATTCTCCCACACCACGCCGCTCCTCCGCTCCCTTCACTGGCTTCCAGTAACTGCTAGAATCCACTTCAAGACACTGGTAATTGCGTACCATGCTGCGAATGGATCTGGCCCTTCCTACATCCAGGACATGGTTAAACCGTACACCCCAGCACGTGCACTCTGCTCTGCATCAGCCAAACAGCTCGCTGCACCCGCACTGCGAGGGGGACCCATCAGCAAAAACGCGTGGGTTTGCTATCCTGGTTCCAAAATGGTGGAATGAGCTCCCTATTGAAATCAGGACAGCAGAAAGCCTACACATCTTCCGGCGCAGACTGAAAACTCATCTCTTTCGACTCCACTTCGAGCGACAGAATTATTAACAAAGCACTTATATACTAATTAAGGACTGGTTTATCTAAAGCTAGTTGAGTAGCGCTTGAAATGTTTTAGCTCTATGAAACCTGATGTACTTATATGATTCTGTTTTCTTCAAGTTTGTATTTTGTTGGTCGAACGCACTTATTGTAAGTCGCTTTGGATAAAAGCGTCAGCTAAATGCAATGTAATGTAATGTGTTCTGTTTATGGACATTTGATTAGCTCAACTTGATCTGTTATTAGCATGACATAGGCTACCTTTGCACAAGGCATTCTCCGTCCTGTTGAGGATTTTGACGTTCTTCAGAATGGTCCAAAAATGTGGTCCAAGTTCTTGTTCATCCTTTGTTGCAGTTCTAAAAGTCTTCTCCGCATTCTGCCTTCGATTCAGAACATTCTGGTAGAGTGGTCAGTAACTAAGCCGTGCGTCGGTACAGTTATAGCCAATTATGATATTATACTGCGGCTGGCCCATAGGGGAAGATAATGCGCCGCCCTCCCATAAATTATATTATAAATATATATACAGTGGGGCAAAAAAGTATTTAAGTTCTCCCACTTAAAAAGATGAGAGGCCTGTAATTTTCATCCTAGGTATACCTCAACTATGAGAGACAAAATGAGAAAAAGAAATCCAGATAATCACATTGTTTGATTTTTAAAGAATTTATTTGCAAATTATGGTGGAAAAAAAGTATTTGGTCACCTACAAACAAACAAGATTTCTGGCTCTCACAGACCTGTAACTTCTTCTTTAAGAGCCTCCTCTGTCCTCCACTTGTTAACTGTATTAATGGCACCTGTTTTAACTCGTTATCAGTATAAAAGACACCTGTCCACAACCTCAAATAGTCACACTCCAAACTCCACTATGGCCAAGACCAAAGAGCTGTCAAAGGACACCAGAAACAAAATTGTAGAACTGCACCAGGCTGGGAAGACTGAATCTGCAATAGGTAAGCAGCTTGATGTGAAGAAATCAACTGTGGGAGCAATTATTAGAAAATGGAAGAAATACAAGACCACTGATAATCTCCCTCGATCTGGGGCTCCATGCAGGATTTCACCCCGTGGGGTCAAAATGATGGTTACTAGGTTTATCTGCGAAATAATCACCAGGATAATGATTGACTATTGCCAGACCTAATGTCAATAATCTGCATTGTAAACATGACACAAGGTGGCGCCATATCCATGTCAACATGTCAGTGAATGTACTTTGAATTGACCCTCTGTATGTGTTAAGTAAATAAAGTTGCCTTGCCTTGAATGAAATTCACGCAACTCTTAATATTAGATACTGTGTTTTTAAGTGGCAATGGAGATTATTTGTTGACCCTGCTTTAAAGGATATTTTGCCTTTACAAATGGCAGACCCGGCGCCAGAACAAATCTAAAGGGAGGGCATATGATTTTCATGGAGGGCACACAAAACCGTCATGTGCTGAAGAGTCGGGACGCCAATACGGAAGTGCCACACACTGCAGTTCATCTAGTGGCCAATAGGAGCAGTCTGCAGAAGGGAGCAACTTCCATAGACCCTCATGTTAAAATGCCCAACTTTACAGCAGAAATAAACATGTTTACATCGTGGTTCAAAAAAACACATTCTCTGTACAGTTAGATCCCCCCTTCGTGAATATGGATTGGGGGGGGAATATTTTCTCAACTCATCTGTTTAATTAATATTAAGTCTTAAAGTTATGCATATATTAGGGCGTGGTCACATTGAGTGACAGCTCTGTCAAGTGACTGCTGCTGCTAGCTTCTTGTCTCTTTGCTAGCTCCTCCGTGAAGCTAGCTACAAGGACTCTGTCTCCTCAGTTCATCCAGGGAACACAACTTGAAGACTGCCGTGGTTGTTTGTTCTTCATGCTTATCGGACTATTGTGACTCGCTCTGTGGTTAAAACAGACGGTGCATGAATGCGGTTTTGCGGTAAGTGAAATTTGAATACTTTATTTATGTGTTAATTATTTTAATCAGCTACGTAATGAATGTTAAGGCTTGGGTTAGCGTGTAAGCGAGTGGTAGCTACATCAGTACAAACGATGCTAATCGTAGCCTCCAAGTTAAAATCATAGATTATATATATAAAGGTTAAAACGAAATAGACAAGTGTTAAGCTTAAGTGGGATAATATTGTAAAACAAACGGCTTCTGTTTGAGGTTGATAAAATAAGGTCATCCTACAGATGTAGCGATTCATTTCAGACAGTTTGAAACGCGAGGGCCGTGATTGATACGTGATCTGCCCTCGCTCAAGGGAAAACCTCCAGCTTGACTTGAGACCGCCCCCGTGATAGATAAATGTAATTATAATGAAGCCAGCTGCAATGGATCATTGATCCACCAGGGGGTGCAGTGGGGTTCCCCACTGGAGCTCATGTGAAATAAAGTGAGATACAGTATGCTGGATGTACAGCGGAACTTTGTTAAGATCCATATGTCACGGATATCATACTGCTGTGCTAAATAAGAGACATGTAATCATTTACAAAACATCACCATGTTGTTATTTAACAAAATAATTTTGTTATTCGAAAAAAACGAACGGGAGGAAATGCAGCCCGGCTCTCGATTTTTAATCCTAATTTAATCATCATCTTTACCACGATCATTTATGTTTATGTTCGCCGAATTGACATGAAATCACTGACACATATGAATATACTGTATTCAACTTCATTAAAACGTTATTAACGTGCCTAAACTCAGTAATTCACCAAAAATATGTATATTTTAATGGAGCTTCGTCGGTCGATCAGGATCCCAAAGTGTAGCGGAGGGATCCTCATCTGGATGAAGGGTGTTATTTTCCCCATAAGGAACAACTCGCTGCAAATTATCCCGCTTATTACATGGCCACATTCTCAACAAAGTAACGACATGACTCCCAATATTAATTTAAATTAATTTTATGGATTTAGAAAATGTTTTTATTGATTTAAAAAATAGTTGTATGTATTGATTTAAATTGACATGCATCCGCTAAGAAAAATTGTCCGTTGTTACCGTTTTTTAAACAGTCTGAATGAAACGGCAGCTCTCAGCTGTGTATTTACACAACAAATGGCCCATCAACCACAGCTCTCCCCCCCCCCCCCCCCTCCCCCCCTGATCTTTCTTCTCCAGCAGCTAAATTAACAGTAGGTTACTCTGAGTGACCATAGACTGTATGTGACAAGTTTACAGTTAGTGACGTAACAACACCATAAAAGCTGGTGGGTTGGAAGCAATACGGGAGGTAAAAATAACTAGAATAATTGTGATTTATTTATTGTGGCTTTTATGTTTTTAGGTATAAAATGTTATGTAATTCAGGCTTATAGTTCACCCTTCTCTAAAAGCCTTCAACAATGACAATATTCATTGTAATTTAATAAATCCTTCCAACACACATTGTAAAAAATAGCCTACTGTAAGTTAAGAAATAATTTCAATATGTACATCTGATGTAACAACAATAACATTATAAATAGTAACATAGCTGAACATGGTATTGCACATTTAGCTTTGAGTGCTACTGACCTGAGATGTTTTTATTACATGAATTAAGGTGACTGAGGCTTTTTAACATACAGGGATGCAAACTCATCAGGTATGAAAAAGGTGACAAGGATCCGAGCCCCCGGCTCCCCCACCCCACGGAATGACAGAGGATTTTAGCAGTCAGAACAACTAAAGCAGCAGTGTTAATAATAACAGAAACGCCAAAGAGTCACATCTAATAGAAATATATAAAAGCATTTATTTTAAATTGTGTAGCAGTCAGTTTATAATTTTGGCAGCACTGTTGAGCATTTTGAAAATGTATTTTCGTGCCTCTGTGCAAGGCTTAAGTATTTTTATCTTTATAGCCACATGGTGTAAAGTAACTAAGTTCATAAACTCAACGAGTACTATACTTGGGCACAATTTTGAGATACTTGTACTTTATTTAAGTATTTCAATGTTTTGCTACTTTGTTCTTCTACTCCACTACAGTTCAGAGGTACATGGTGTACTTTGACTCCACTACATGTATTTAATACCTTTAGTTACTTCACAGATCTGGATTAATTAAGTGAAATATAATCAAGTGTTAAATCAGACTTTAGTTCCACCTGGAGTAAATCCACAAGCTACCCTGCAGTATACAAAGTCATTCAAACTAGCTGCACCTTTACCAGCTTTGAGAACACTTTCATGATCAATCATTATAAAACATATGATATATATTATTCTGAAATGGACCAATCTGCACAATGACTACTTTTACTGTCGCTACTTTCACTATATTTTGATGATAATACTTTTACTGTAACAGAGTATTCCTACACTCTGGGACTATTACTTTTACTCAATTACCAGATCTGAGTACTTCTACTTTTACTCAAGTACAAGACCTGAGTACTTCTACTTTTACTCTAGTACAAGATCTGTGTGCTTCTACTTTTACTCAAGTACAAGACCTGAGTGCTTCTACTTTTACTCAAGTACAAGATTTGAGTACTTCTACTTTTACTCTAGTACAAGATCTGTGTGCTTCTACTTTTACTCAAGTACAAGATTTGAATACTTCTACTTTTACTCTAGTACAAGATCTGAGTACTTCTACTTTTACTCAAGTACAAGACCTGAGTACTTCTACTTTTACTCAAGTACAAGATCTGAGTACTTCTACTTTTATTCAAGTACAATATATACAGGACTGTCTCAGAAAATTAGAATATTGTGATAAAGTTCTTTATTTTCTGTAATGCAATTAAAAAAACAAAAATGTCATACATTCTGGATTCATTACAAATCAACTGAAATATTGCAAGCCTTTTATTATTTTAATATTGCTGATTATGGCATACAGCTTAAGAAAACTCAAATATCCTATCTCTAAATATTAGAATATCATGAAAAAGTATACTAGTAGGGTGTTCAACGAATCACTTGAATCGTCTAATTAACTCGAAACACCTGCAAGGGTTTCCTGAGCCTTGAAAAACACTCAGCTTGGTTCAGTAAACTAAATCACAAGTATGGGGAAGACTGCTGATCTGACTGCTGTCCAGAGGACCGTCATTGACACCCTCCATCAGGAGGGTAAGACACAAAAAGAAATTTCTCAAAGAGCAAGCTGTTCACAGAGTGCAGTTTCAAAGCACATCCACAAAAAGTCTGTTGGAAGGGGGAAATGTGGCAGGAAACGCTGCACAACCAAGAGAGATGACCGCAGCCTTAACAGCATTGTGAAGAAGAGTCGCTTCCAGAATTTGGGGGAGCTTCAAAGACAGTGGACTGAAGCTGGAGTCCAGGTATCAAAAGTCACTGTTCACAGACGTGTCCGGGAAATGGGCTACAATAGCCGTATTCCCATGGTCAAGCCACTTCTGAACTCAAGACAACGGAAGAGGCGTCTGACTTGGGCTAAGGAAAAGAAGCACTGGACAGTTGCACAGTGGTCCAAAGTCCTCTTTTCAGACGAAAGCAAGTTTTGTATTTCATTTGGAAGTCAAGGCGCCAGAGTCTGGAGAAAGGCTGGAGAGGAGCAAAATCCAAGTTGCTTGAAATCCATTGTGAAGTTCCCACAGTCAGCGATGGTTTGGGGAGCCATGTCAGCTGCTGGTGTTGGTCCACTGTGTTTCATCAAGCCCAGAGTAAATGCAGCTGTGTACCAAGAGATTTTAGAGCACTACATGCTTCCGTCTGCTGAAAAGCTCTATGGAGATGAGGAATTCATTTTCCAGCATGATCTGGCACCTGCCCACAGTGCCAAAACCACCAGTAACTGGTGTACTGACCATGGCATTACTGTCCTCGATTGGCCTGCAAATTCCCCTGACCTGAACCCCATAGAGAATATGTGGGGTATTGTGAAGAAGAAGCTGAAAGACACCAGACCCAACAATGCTAATGAGCTAAAGGCCGCTATTGAAGCATCCTGGGCATCCATAACACCTCAGCAATGCCACAGGCTGATTGCCTCCATGCCACGCCGCATTGATGCAGTAATCCGTGCAAAAGGATTCCCAACCAAGTACTGAGTGCATTAATGGACATTTTCAAATGTTTGATTGTGTTTTGCTGTTATAAATCTTTTTTTTTTACTTGGTCTGAGGAACTATTCAAATTTTTTGAGATAGGATTTTTGAGTTTTCTTAAGCTGTATGCCATAATCAGCAATATTAAAATAATAAAAGGCTTGCAATATTTCAGTTGATTTGTAATGAATCCAGAATGTATGACATTTTTGTTTTTTTAATTGCAATACAGAAAATAAAGAACTTTATCACAATATTCTAATTTTCTGAGACAGTCCTGTATATACTTATACCACCTCTGTTTATAGCCTATGAAAAAAACTATTAGAAATAGAAGGCTAAAGCTAACGTTAGCAGATAGTGACAATGTATGCTAGCTAGCTAGCTCAACGATTCCTTAAATAATATTGCCACAGAAAAACTTTTCAGTTGCCATCACGCTCTGCCGCTCCGACAGGGAGCTCTGCTCTGAACACCTGAACGGCCCGTTCTAACAGCTGTTCACCAGCGGTCCAGTCTGTGCCACAGTGACTCCGGACGCACAGTTAATATTAACGAACGCACCCGTAGGTAATATAGCTGCTGAAGCTAGACCATCATCTCGGAGCAGCAGAGCCTTATTATACATCCATGAGCAGAGCCGACAGGCAGGAAGACTCGAGCACACAGCTCGTACTTCATTATAATATATAAAAAAAGAAATCCATGCGTGTCATGATGGCACATAACAGCTCACGGCCGCAGATTACTCCGGGTCCCAGCCCCCCCCCCCCCCCATACCCCAAAAATATTTGTATTGCAGATCTACATGAATCACACAAACGACTTATTTTGGATTCAAAACGGCGAATTTCGCCGAAAGGTGACAAGTTTGCATCACTGAACATAGACAGAGCACAACTGAAACATAACATCTGAGATGTAACAACATATTACACTTTTCGGGGATGCTTGGGATGTGAGGAGTGAGGGACACGGCTTAGAACGGGCGTGTCGCCTGGCAGGACAGGAGAGTGTGTGCACCAGTCTGCCTTGATCTATGAATTCATGTCCGTGACACTCACTGCTGCCCACAGCTGTTTTATAGAAGGAAATTCCTTCACTTCATGAAAGTGTTTTAACCACACACACCTCTACACACACATGACGGGTGTTATTTTCCCCATAAGGAACAAGTCGCTGCAAATTATCCCGCTTATTACACGGCCACATTCTCAACAAAGTAACGACATGACTCCCAATATTAATTGAAATGCTTTTATGAATTTAGAAAATGTTTTTATTGATTTAAAAAATAGTTGTATGTATTGATTTAGAAAATAGTTGTATGTATTGATTTAAATTGACATGCATCCGCTAAGAAAAATAGTCCGTTGTTCCAGTTTTTTAAACAGTCTGAATGAAACGGCAGCTCTCAGCTGTGTATTTACACAACTAATGGCCCATCAACCACAGCTCTCTCCCCCCCTCCCCCCTTGATCTTTCTTCTCCAGCAGCTAAATTAACGGTAGGTTACTCTGAGTGACAAGCTTACAGTTAGACACAACACTGTAATTGCAAGTGACCCTCAGTTAGTTGACTTTTATGTTCAACTGCTAAATTCGTTACTGATAAAAAAGGGCTTCTACTGTACCTAATTACCTTAACACTAGAACCGCCAGAGGTTTTTGTATAGGCCTACCTACACCCGTCAAATCCTGCTATTAGAATGCAATTTTTAACAACATAGGGTGCAACATAACACACTTTCAGGAAAAGTCACGGACTGGAAGACTTTAATATTTTATTGAAAAAAAGTTACATTGCACACACACAACACACATCACACAAATTGACCCGATTGGCGGTTCTAGTGTTAAATAAACTCACTAATTAATGAAACCAGTTCAATACGCATTATTCTTATTCTTATCATTCTTTATGAGCGCAGAAATAGTCTTAAAATCAGATCTGTTTTTTAAATGAAATCTGACGGCAGGCAGTTAGCTCTGATCACCTATGATAAATGCGCCGCACCTAATCGCTGGCCATTCAGCCACAGACACTGTTCGAAATGGGGGGGAGCTAGGGGGAGCTTGGCTCCGCCGAAGAGGGAGGGAGCTCCCCTGAAGGCTGACTTTGAGATAAATAGGGGGAGCCCAAAACAATCGTGCATATTTGTGTCACACAGATTAGAAATGTTGAGTTTCTGTAAATAACAGTTCTTGAAAGAAATAATAGTTATTGTTCATTACAGTTTCTGAATATTTGTTTTATATTTGTGAATATGTCTGGGTGTTGCCATCTGTACGTGGCGGCGCTGCATTCTTACTTACGTTGCTATGGTTATGGCGGTGATGCCGGCGCGGTATTTGAAATGTTCATATTGATATTTTTTTAACTCTGGCTGTGTAATAAAAAAATATGGCAAAACGAAAACAGCCAAGCGTCACAGCTTTTGGATTCACAAGCAAAGAAGCGAAGGAGTCTAAAAATGAAAACGTGAACGGAAAACAACTTTTAGTTGGCCGGCTGTAAGCGGCGTTAGGGTCGAGCTTGACAGCTCCACACCGAGGGAGAGGCCTGCCGATGCGGAGCCTGAAGAGGCTTCAACAACGGCCGCATCCGCCGGCATAGTGACACTGTCTGTATTAGTAGAAGAGTGTTTTTATAGCAATTGATCGCATCCGCGCTGCTGCGCCAGTCAACAGAGCGTGCGTGTGAAATATTTAGTAGCAGGATGTGCTCTGAAAAATAGGGCTCCCCGAAAGCAAATGGGTAATTCGAAAACTGACAGAGCTCCCTCTATACAAATCAAACTGTAGACGGTGTGAAAGCACCTATTGTTTTAAATAATGGTCGGAATGTGACCTGTGAGCCTTCTGAATTACCGTGGGACAGCACATTCTAAACTAAAATGTTCAATCAATAAAGTAACATCTTATCTTATCTTAATAATATCTTCATATTAATAATAAATCATACAGTATGTGTCCGAAAGGGAGCAGGAGGAAGCAAACACAAAAATATACTGCATATTAAAGCAAACGATTGTAAAGGTTAAAGTATGAGCATAACAAATAAAGAAGAGTAATGTAAACATTTACATTATGATTATTGAATTACAAGATTAGATATACTTTAGTTGATCTAAAATATTGATGTGTTCAAATTCTCTTCAAAACACAACTGAAAGTCCATGAAACTTGTCTTTCTTTATTTGTGAATGAAGCGCCATCTCCTGGTTAAAACCTGAAATTGAAAATCTGGCAACGCCCTCTTGGAAAATAGTGGGAGGGCTTAACATTCCTTTATACTGGTATTTGGCAGGTAGTAGGCAGGAAGCTGTAAGCTGGAGTCCGAAATTCAGTGCTACATCTGTAATAATAAAATAATAAAATGCAATAACGTGCTTTAACCACCAGGTGTCCCTTTCTATCAACTGTGCACCGTTATGGTGTAAATACAGCCTATCTACGAATTGGATCAAATATAAAAGTCAGCCAAATGAGTGTTGATACTGCAAGGAGACGTATTGTGTGAAAATAAATGTAAGATGCTGTTTAATTGCTTATATATTTATGATCCACGTCACGTTTTCAGTTTTGGCGGCAGTTCTCCTGTTTGTCTAGAAGTCTTCTCAGCAGGGCTCTATAAATAGAGAACTACGGCAGATATGTAATATTTAATGCAGCCGAACCGTGTATTACAATGCCGTTATGTGATGACTTTCAAAGAGAAAAGCAAGCACACTCGGAATAAAGTATTATTTTTAATAAATGTTTTCGGATATCACATCACATAAACACCAAATCCCAGCGTGCATTGCGGCTAAACCATCCAAATCATCGAGCTGAGGATCTTGCCGGTCTGTTTCCGGTTTCGTTTATGACGGATGTATTTTGTTATACACACATTCCTTCACATTTACATTTGAATTTACATTAAAGTATTTCCTGAGGCCTTCCAACATGTTTCTAAATATAACTATGGTTGTAGTTGAAGAGTTTGTAAATTAACATGAGCCGAAGCTGTTGCCTGGCAACGCAATCGCACAACCTCACATCCGTTAATTCCACATCCACACGCATGGATTAACATCGATTTAATACATTAATGTAGCCTTTGTTTCTGCTAAGAGAGGTGTCGACCAGCTGGGGCAACAACAAAATCGACGTAATCGAGTGTGACTATTAAAAAATAAATCATTATTATATTAATATTGACAATAACAACCGACCGTCGGGGTAGCATTTGCTTGGCATTTCCGGTTATTTCTCCACTGGTTAACATGGGTTAACAATACCGTGTAACTGTCATTTTTGAAGGGACGAAATCGTGACATCTTCACGTCTCCCATCATGGTAAATCGTCACATGTTCACGGCCTGGCCCTCCCATTTGATACGTCGTCTACCTGTCCTGTACCACTTGTTATGACTTCTCTCTCTCGCATATTCCGTTAAGACCAACCCCATCTCACTCCTCGTGCTGAAACTTACCAATCAGAGTAGGGGCGGGTCTTCACAGAATACGTTTGGGGAACAAAATCAAGCTTTTTAAAAGGCGAGTGGATTTTGGCAGGCAGTGAGTGCGGACCAACGATTGAACGATAACAAGAACGGCTCTCACCAACTAGGACTCGGTTCCCCTCATTCGTACCAAAGAGCCGTTCAAAAGAATCGGCTCGTTCGCTACCGACACATCACTAGCGGGCGCCGATCCCCACCACCTCTGCTTCGAGTGTTTGGGGGACCAGGATATGGCCGCGGCGGTGCCATTCACGTTCACCATTTCAGCGGGGCCGATGGCTCCGTTTGCCGGGGAGGAGGATGGCGAGGACTTCTCGTCGTCGGGCACTTCCGGGTCCGGCGTCCATGGAAGTCCACCGCTCAGGGTGCAGGGCCGCAAGGACACAGCGTGTCCCGGCATGTGTCCCCTTTATGAGAGCCTGGCAGCCCATCTGCTTCCACAGGCAGCAGGCTGGGAGTAGAACCTCTGCCCCTCTGTCGCGTGACAGGGTGGCTGCAAATAACATGGGTGTGTAGGGCGTCTCGCTGATAGCTCTTCCGCAAGATGCCCCCACCTCACCGGATCAGAGCGATTATTTGGCCGCAGTATCAAAATGTAACATTAATATCCTGGTCCACGGTGTGGGCGCTGCTGCTTGCCGTGTGGCACTTTCCAAAAGAAGACTGCGATAATCCTTGCATGTCCCCTAAAACGCAGTTACAGGGAATGGAAGCTCAGCTGGGTACTGACAGAATGGATGGACAGGATACTGCGACTGGGTTACTCACTCCAGTTCTGCAGCGTCCCTCCTCCATTCAGGGGTTTCAGAGAGGCTAATCTATCATCCCAGGAGGAGATATGTTTCCTTTCAACAGATATGTAGGCCCTGTTGCAAGAAAGGTGGGTTACGTATTGTAACCATAGTTCTAGAGTGATGTGTGTGTAAAAATAAATATTAAATAAAAACGATTGCATTTATCCCAGAGTAAGAGTCATCTCTCTCCACAATTCCCGACTTCGTTCAGGTCGAGGGCTGTACAGTTAGAGGGCTTTAGTCTTCCACCCCATATTGGGGACAGGGAGGCTAATTTGCAACTCCTCTGCCCGGTGCGTGCGCTGGCATGTTATGTAGGGCGCACGGCTTCCATTAGGCGCACTGAACAGCTGTTTGTGTGCTTTGGGGATGGTGTGGCCGGTAAAGCTCTGTCCAAGAAACGCCTGACAGGATGGCTCTGCGAGTGCATTTCACATGCCTATGGCCAGGCGGGGAGAGCCTAAACCACTAGGGTCCATGCACACTCTACACGTGGTATGGCTGTATCAACAGCCGTGTTCAACAGCATGAGTGTGGAGGACATATTCACGGCGGAGTCTTGGTCTACGCCAGGCCCCTTCATAAGGTTTTATCTCTTGGACATGTCTGGCTCCTTTTCATCGTCTGTGCTTGCTGGGGTAACACAGCACTGGTGATGGGGGGGGGGGGAGGGGCTGTGGGTCAGTAGGTATCTGCCCCCCCCCCCCCTGGACATAATGCACTTATGTTTTCCCATGCTCCTTAGGGACCCGGGAAACATGGTGCGCAGTAAGCCCCATATGCCTGCCCATAGGCGGGGAGCCTTCCCCACTATCGTCCATGCACATTATACTAGTGTTAATTTTGTCAGCTATTTTTTTTGTTAGTTTTAGTCTTAGTCATGTGTTAAATTTCCTTTTTAGTTTTAGTCATATTTAGTCACTTTCATCCTGTTTTTATTAAGTCAAGTTTTAGTCGACTAAAAGTCTGAGCATTTTAGTCAAAGAAAACAGTAACTATTTGAGTCAAGATTTAGTCGACTAAAAGTCTGAGCATTTTAGTCTAATTTTTGTCAATGAAAACTGTTGAGTCTTTTTTAGTCATCAGATTATAGAACATTTCAGTCAAACTAGTCTAGCCAAAGCCAATAATTTCATTTTAGTCGAACTTATTTCACAATAACATTATATCTTGTCCTTATTTGATGAAAAACACAGGTTGAATGATTAAGAAGCTTTGCAGAGAGTATCTGGTCAGGTTTGTGGTGTTTTTACCTGCTGTGTTATGGCCACATTGCTTCCCTTCTGATAAAACAATGCATTCACTTTTTTTCTCCGCCTCATTGTAGCAAAAATGGGGCCAAATATCACATTGTTTCTTTCTCCCAAGCAGTGGTGGCGTTAGACTTTTTCGTTGTCAGTCATTTTGACGGACAGGATCGTAACATTTCCGTCATAATCCATTATTACCCGTCGAGTCTGTACACAACTTGTCACTCACTCGCGCTGACGGTGGGGGTATTCGGTTAACGCGACCACTGCTCCCAAGCCATGTTGTTATTTTCTGTTAAAGTGGACCTATCATGCTATATTTGAATAATATAGTGTAGGACCATTCCTATACAGTATAAGGCATATTTATACTTTTTATTTTTCAAAATACCAAACAGATCATGCATTTTAGCCATTCCTCATTTCGCTCAATTCAACACTGTCTTTGCATGGGCTGATTATGTGTGAACAGCACCATCTACAGGCCTGGCATATGTACTACAGCGTCTCCAGCGCTTTCGAACGGCAATGTCCGTGGCTGTCTCCTCCTGATTGGTGGAGTTGGCCAATGGCCGTAGCGCCACTACTGTGACGTCATAGAAGTGTTCAAATCTGGATCAGTCTGTATCAGACCCGTTGCAGCCCCTTTTTAAGAGATTTGGGTATGGAGGAAAATAGACAGGGTTGTGTTTTTTTTTTACTTGGTGAGTTCCCTGGAACACCGGGGACACATATTCATGTATAAAAGACGTACAAAAATGCATTTTGCATGATAGGAAGATTTTTTTAAATATTGAAGTTAAAAGCATCAATCTGGTGCACTTTGAGAGCAACATTAAGAGATCTATGGATACATCTCTCAACATCCATATGAAACAGAACTGTAAACAGATTTTATTTTTCTTTATGGATATTTTTCCAAATCACTCCCCTTTTTAACTCTATTCTTGTTTTACTGCCATATAGACTATAATGATCATATGAAGGTGTTCCGCAGAAATAATCTTTTGAATAATTTGTGACCCACTGAGATAAAGGCGCATTCACACCAGCCTTTTATAGTCCGGTTGAATCTAACCCTGGTGTGTTTAGCCGCTTGGTGCGATTCATTTGGGTCGGTGTGAACGCAGTCCGAAACCTCTGAAGTGAACTAAACAACTGGACTCTGGTCCCCTAAAATAGGTGGTCTCGGAACGCTTGTTTGCAAACTCTGGAGCGGTTCATTGCTGGGTTTGAGTTTTGCCCGTGTGAACGCAAACCGAACCTTTTGAAAAATGAAACAATGCAACAAACCAGTGTTTCCCCTAGGTTTACTGCCTTGGTAGGGTGCTGCTTGGGTACCCCGAAAAAAAAATGTTTATCCTCTGGAGCAGTGAGAGGACCTGTGGATTATTGTTATTGATATCGTACAGTAACAAAGTATTTGTACATTAAAAAGTAATAAAGTACAGTGTTACAATGTACTTTATTACTTTAATTCAAACTGTATTCCCTTCTTATCATGTAGCCTACACTTCTTCCTTTCATTGATACATTTAAATCACCTGACTACAGCATATAACATACCTGCTCCTGCTTCTCTGCCTCATCCTCTATTGCTGGAGGCAGCTCCACCTCATCTGATCTCTGATATGAAAGCAATCGTGTTATGATCATATTGAGCTATTGGTGTGAGTCTAACATTAAACAAGCAGTCTGCTTGTCATACATTGCTGACGATACATTTTAAGTGGCAATTTGTTGAGTCACTGCCGCTAAATGCAGGTAGCATCAAGCTAGCAAATCTGAGGTTACCTACTGTAACCCCAGCTTCTATGCGTAAATGGCGCAGCCCTCTAAGGCTATCGCTATTGGGTAATCCCCCTGCGCACCCGCGCAGCACTGAAACACTTGTAGTCCACGCCAACCCGCAAGGTGGGCCCCGCCCTCGGGCCTCCTTCCGGTATAAATAGGAAGGAGGCCCGGCAATCTGCTCCCATACAAAATAACTGTTCTTCAGCTATTCGTAGAGCCAGTGGGGCCCCGCACTTAGAGGGCTGCGCCATTTACTCATAGAAGCTGGGGTTACAGTAGGTAACCTCAGTTCTATTTCGTATATGGCTTCGCCCTCTAAGGCTATCGCCAGTGCTTGAATTGGAATAAAAAAGGTGCCAGTACTCTAAATCAGCAACAAGTATTTGGCTCAAAGTCATAGTATATCCTATAATGCTGGTGGGTTTGTCTCTTTACTGTATATTTTAGAAAGGCTCACTGTACTTAAACAAAATGACTCAGGGTGCATCTGAGATTAGAGGGGGTGCAGTGGTAAAGTGCTATTTTTATAAGTGGGGAGTGGTACTGACACCCTCTAGTCTAGGGGGGTCCGGGGGCATGCTCCCGCGGGAACATTTTTTTTAAAATATTGAAGTTAGATGCATCAATCTGGTGCACTTTGAGAGCAAAATGAAGAGATATATGGATACCTCTCAACATCCATAAGGAAACAACTGTAAACAGATTTACTTTTTCTTTATGGATATAAAAGAAAGTAAAGCTTGACTCCTACTGGCTGGTTAAATCACTCCTCGTCCCTGAGGCAACTACCAGTTTTTTGTGCCATTTTGCTGGATTTATTTGTCAATAGCGTTGCTGCACAAAGTGATAGCCCTCTAGTTTAAATCTACTACCCAAAAAGAAACATACGGAGATGGGTTACTATTTAAAAACAATTGCAAATCTATTTGGGAACAGGCATGCTCCCCCGGTAAGATTTTTTTTTAAATGTTGGACTTAAATGCATCAATCTGGTGCATTTTGAGGGGGAAATAAAGAGACTTCACCCATATGAAACAAAAATGTATACATTTAAATAATCATAAAATCATAAGTACATGGCCATAACCAATAACATACAATATCCAATATGAAAAAACATTGAAACTTGTTTATTTATTTGTTTTTGGTTCATTTATAGTTGTGAGTGTGTCTGGGCTCCTGAACCGGCCTCTCCTGTCTCCCTCCTCTCCCCCCTGCTCCTCTTTGAGGCAACAGCAAAGACTAGTTTTAGCTCTCAACAAGTTTATCTTACCTTTTTTCACCTAGTTAACATTTTGTTTGTATTATTCATGCATATTTTACTAATCACTACCCCCTCAAATGGAAATATGTGTTTACATAAATGGTGACCGAACCGTTTTAGACCCACTGAGATAACTTAAACTAAGTTAACTATCTAAAGACTCAGAGAGTAATTTACCTCACCAGAGCTGTAGTTATCAGCCTCTCAGTCTGACAGCAAAGGACTCTCCCTCCACCTTGTTGTTGAAGCAGCTCCTTATATCCGTTAGCGCAGCTAGCTAGCACCTGATGCTAACAACAATACACGTAACCGGTGCGCGCGCTTTCTCGCTCGCTCGCGCCACACATACACCAACACACACCCTCCCGAGCTTGAATGACACACAGAGACCAATCGAGGGCATTAGTATGATCTGTATGAAAGTGGCAATGTCAGCAGGCCACGTCATGTAGACAGCCAGTCACCCTCTGTGAGGCAGAGTCAGACCCACATTTGCGCTGCGTTGCGTTCACAATATATACGTATATTGCCGGCGGTGCCGGTACTCAGTAAAATGCCGGTACCACATGGGTAAAAATCAGAAGTGCCGGTACTGCGTACCGGTGAATACCGGCCAAATTCAAGCACTGGCTATCGCTATTGGGTTAAGGGCGAAGCATGATGTAGTCTGCGCCCCAATGGGTCCGCCCGGCACTAGAAGCACAGACACACCTGCTCAATAACACCCCATGCCTGTTGTGCCATGCGTAATGGCACATCACCGTCCCTGGAACATAGAAAAACATGCCTATCTTCCCGACGGGGTGAAGGCTGGGAACAATACATACCGGCCGCTGTGAGAAAGTGGAGACGAAGGTCCCACCTTGCGCAGCGATCATAGAAGGGGAACAGCAGCTCTCTGCGTGTCAGACAGTAGAGCGTCCAGCTGGATCCCTGACGTCACTCACTCTGACAAGACACTCCGTACCAAAAATGTGTCAGAGGAAAAAAAAAAGGAAACATCCCTCATAAGAGGGAAAAAGGGCCGCTCTCCGCGTGCCGAGAGGCAGGAGAGAGGCGCACAGCTGGATCCCTGACGTCACTCACTCTGACAAGACACTCCGTACAGGGTGTGTCAGAGGAATGGGAGACATCCCTTAAATACAATTGAATAAATGAACAGGGGGAAAACCAAGATGCAGCAGTGCAAATGTCTTCCACTGACATTCCTCCGTGCAAAGCCGTGGAGGACGACACAGGAGTGCGCATTGATGTTCTCCGGGGGATCCTATGCCTGTGACACAGCTTCACACAGCCAGTGTGACAGCCGTTGTGCAGACAGAGGCTGCCCAATCGAGCGCTCTCTATAATGCACAAACAGGCGCTGAGAATGGCGCAAGGCAGCCATGCGCGCCACTAGCAGGACAGCGCGCGCACAGGACAGAGGAGATGAGACGCGGCTTCTTCCTCCGACCTGTGAGGAGGGGGAAAGAAGCCATCCAAGGTGATCACTCATGACTCTAACTCTAACGCCCTAACCTTTGGCATAAAAGCCGGGTTAGGGCGTAAAACAGCTGAACTGCCATCTCCTTGGATCCGGAGGCATGACGGAGCCACAGAGAGAGCAGACAAATCGCTCACGCTTTTCGCTGATAGAGCCAAAAGTAATACTACTTTGGCTGACAACAGTTTAAGGGGAACCTGGTCTAAAGGTTCAAATGGGGCTTTGCTTTAGTGCGCGTAACACCAAAGCCAAATCCCACTGAGGCGCCAGTGCGCGTGACACTGGTCTGAGTCTCCGTACTCCTCGCATAACACGGCTGCTGCGCTCTGCGAGCCCCTCTGTTCAAATCGCCGGGAATATACATTGCTCTGATGAGAGCAACGTGTGTGCGCGCCCAGAACAGCAGCCGCCTGGCTGCGTTCAGAAGCTGCACAGATCGTACTCCTCCCTGGCGATTGAGGTAGGCTGCTTCCATAGCCGTGGCCTGTTGTCTGTGCGAATCAACACATTGATTGTACAGCAACGGGGCGAGTCCCTCGTTTTTTTCCGAGATTTAGAAAAATAGCGGAGTAAAAACCTCGCAAGACACTGTTCCTGGGATGACAGGAGTGTTTCTTGTATCCCATGGAACTGCTGGAGGGAAGAGGCTTCTCTGTCATGTGCCCGTGAGGCAAAAGGGCTGCGAGGGAGTTTCCACACGCTGCATTTCACTCCGTCTCTCAACATGAGACGCGTACACGCCCAGGGGATGAGAGGTGTGTGCATGCTGTCCACACGAGGCGTTATAACGGTGCTCGTGGGTTATTATGACCGTGTGTAGGAGGCATATCTGGGACAGAGGAATACCGCGAGCTCTGCAGTTTATAAACCAATAGGTTAAAAACAGCAGGCTTCTGCAGCGAATGAACCACCTCTGGAGACCCCCTGTTGGAAGAGACCCAAGGGGATCATCACGTGACCAGCTGACGCCAACGCAGAGCAGCTGCGTCACGGAGAGGGCTGTGTGGGTTGTGACACGCCGGAGTAGAGCTGTCAGTTCCTCCCCTCGCTGCCGCGAGAGTCGCGCTCCCATGCTGGCTGAGTTTAATTCCCCTCCCAGATAAACGATTGCCTGAGAGGGAAGAGGACAGCTCTTCTTCCAATTTATTATGAAACCCAAGCTTTGACAGATGCGATACGAGATGTACCGTCTGTAAAGCGACTTCCTCTCTGGAGCGAGCCAGCAAATAGCAGGTCGTCCAGAGAAAACCACACTCTCATCCCTCCTCTGTGTAGTGGCTCCAGCCTTCTCTACACAAAAATGCGAGGAGCCAGGAAATATCCGAACGGCAGACGATTGTCTGCTCTGATATTCCCTGAAATGAGAAAACGCAGGAATTTCCTGTGTTTTGGGATGATGGGTACGTGGAAGTATGCATCCTTCAGGTGGAAGTGAACCAGTCGTCCTGGTGAAAACATTCCAGCACCTGTTTGATCGTCAGCATGTGGAATACTGACAGATCGAGGATGTCTCATTCCCCAGGTCTTTTTCGGGATTAGAAAAATAACGGGAGTGAAAAGCCCTGATTTTCCTCCCTTTGAGGAACCCTGGAAATATCCTCATTCAACAGGAGTTGCAGCAGCTCGGATTGGAGCGCAAGACATAGCTTCTGGGATAACAGGAGTGTTTCCTGTATCCCATTGAACTGTGGGGGGGAGAGGCAAACTGCAGGACATATCCTCTGCTGATCATCCATCTGTCCATCAGACACACGCGCTGCCACTCTGAGAAAAACTCTGAGAGCGGGCGCACGTGCTCGAGATATGTTTTTGGTCATCATGGTGACAAGCCACGCCACGACAGAGCCCCTGCCGCCGCTGCCCGTGAGGCAACCCAAGGTGTGCTTGGACCGAAAGGGCTGCGCGGGGGCCTCCACACGGCAGGCTTCTGCAGCGAATGTGTGCAGTGCTGCCCACATGAAGCGTTAACGGCGCGTATCTCGGACAGAGGAATGCCGCGAGCTCTGTAGTTTATTAACCAACAGGTTAAAACCAGGCTTCTGCAGCGAGCCCCGCTGTCTACTAATAAACAGATTAGTGGCAGCCGGCTTTATTAGCGCGCTCTGAAATGTATCAACCGACAGGTTAAAACCAGGCTTTAGCAACGAGCGCTGCTGGCTATTAACCGACCGGTTATAGGCAGCTGGTTTACACAGGGCGTGAGGCAACCCAAGGTGGGCTTGGACCGAAAGGGCTGCGCGGGGGCCTCCACATGCTGCGTCTCACTCCGACTCTCATCATGAGGCGCGTACACGCTCAGGGGATGGATGGAGGTGTGTGCAGTGCTGCCCACATGAGGCGTTATATAACAGCGCTCATGGGTTTATTATTACCGTGTGTAGGAGGCGTATCCTGGACAGAGGAATGCCGCGAGCTCTGCATGTTATTAACCGAGGATAAAACCGGCAGGCTTCTGCAGCGAGCCCTGCTGTCTACTTAATCAACAGATTAGTGGCAGCTGGCTTAATTAGCGAGCTCTGCAGTTAATTAACTGATAGGTTAAAACCAGCAGGCTTCTGGAGCGAGCCCTGGCGTCGTGGCGCTGCGGGCGCTGCCGCTGGGGGCACTCAGCCTGGAATACTGCTCATTCCCCCGTTCTGGCTTCTCTGTGATGTGCTGTGCTGGTCGTTATGGTGACGAGCCACGCCATTGCCCTCGCCGCCGCTGCCCGTGAGGCGAAAGGACTGCGAGGAAGCCTCCACACGCTGCGTTTCACTCCGGCTGTCATCATGAGGCGTGTACACGCTCAGAGGATGAGTGGAGGTGTGTGCAGCGCTGTCCACATGAGGCGTTATAACGGCGCTCATGGGTTAGGAAGGAAGGAAGGAAGGAATGCCGCGAGCTCTGCAGGTTATTAACCGACAGGTTAAAACCAGCAGGCTTCTGCAGGGAGCCCTGCTGTCTACTTAATCAACAGATTAGTGGCAGCCGGCTTAATTACCGGCTCTGCTTCCTCGGAGGCTCTCGCGGAGCAGACCAGGAGCGGGGGAGCCTCACTCTCCTTTGACTCGCTGCCGGGAGACCCTGTCTCTGGGGTGGCGGGGGAGCGGAGACGTGGGACGGAGCCCCTGCAGCCGCCGAAAGGGCGAGTCTGGCGCCGAGGCGGTTTCTGTGGGCGTCTCTCCGCTTGCGGCCTCCTGTGGCCGGCGTGGACGCCGCGGCTGCTGCAGGCGTTGGTGCCGCTGTGGGCGCTCAGCAGGCTGGAGCCAGCTGACATGCTGGCGAATGCCGTCTGCCTGTTCCGCGGCCGTCTTCATGGACTCCACCGTGGCGTGGAACTGGGGTCCTAACAGCCCGTACGGGCTGATTGGAGCGTCCAGTAGCACTTTTCTGGCCGTCTCCATAACAGACGCCTGCTGCAGGTGGCGCTGGATCTGTGTCACCCACGCGGAAATCCTCGCCTGGGAGACAGCGACGGACGCGCACAGAGTGAGCGCCGTGCTGGACGCCTTGCTGATTTCCTCTGCCTCGTTGGTGGACCGCTCTACCAGTGTCACCACCGAGTTGGAGAGCAGCGCGATGATATTCGCCGCCGCCAGAAAGGCACACTGGTGCACCCGGTCTGCCTGGCGGGCGACATACTCTCTGGGGGAGCTCAACGTAGGACGCTGTCCTGTGGCGACGGAGAAGGGGACCGCATGCTTGGCCGCCAAACCAGCCCCCTGCTCCGACTCTGTCTCCCCCGTCTGGGGGAGAGGAGGGAGGGGAGAACCGCAGGGTGAACCATGGAGGGAGACGGGGTAGGAGTCGTCCGACTCCTGCCCGGCACTCGGCTCCAGGGACATGCTGCTGTCCACGTGCTGGACGGGCCAATCGTCCTCGTCGGCCGCAGCAGCTAGAGCGTCCGCTCTTCGCTTCCTGTCGGCTGATGGGAGACGGGCACAATGTGAGCAAGCGACCTGCTGACTGAGAGCCGTGTCCGCCTGGTCTGGCCCCAGGCAGGATTCGCACATTGCGTGCTGGTCATGGCTCATGATATATCCTGAGCCACATGAGAGACAATTTCGGACGCAGTTGTTGCTCATGATTTTTAATGGTTCTGTGCTTCAGTAACTGCCGAGGTTTGCTGAAGAAAAGAGGGAGCAGATTTCCGGGCCCGGAAGGAGGGGCCCACCTTGCGGGTGGGCGTGGACTACAAGTGTTTCAGTGCTGCGCGGGTACGCAGGGGGATTACCCAATAGCGATAGCCTTAGAGGGCGAAGCCATATACGAAATAGAACCTGCATTAGCCTCACATCAACAGGTGTAGACAGAACATCCAATTATCCTGAGCTAATTTACTGAATAAACCAACTCACATCTCTTGTCTTTTTTTTCACCCAACTCATCAGACTATTCTTCTGCTGGCGTTTCATTGTTGTTTTCTGTCAAATTCAATACTATAGTTCAAAACCGCGGTACCTGCTCACCATCTGTGAGCTATTTGTAGAATGCGCACGCTACGTTCGTTGTCGCGTTCGCGCGCGTCCACCTGGGCAGGCTGTTTGTGTCCTTCTCCCGTGACGATAATGGCATGCGGTTAAAAATTAATAATAAACGAATTTGAAACTGGGGGGGACACAAACGGGCAGACAGCAGAGCTGTTGTTCTCCTCCTTCCCTCCGCTCTTGTCTCTGATTGTGAGTGTGTGCATTCGCGTGTGTGTGTGTGGGGGGGGGGGGGGGGGGGAGCGGAGCCCCGCCCTTCAGAAACAGAGCGGAGGGAGAATGTGAATACGCAAGGCAGTGGACACTGAAACATGCACATTGGATAAATAACATAGGCGTTTAATTTATTTAATAAAAGAGTACATGTTAAATGTGAAACGTGACCGTAGATAGATTGCTTCAGTTGCAATTTGGTGCTTTTATATATAGGGCGCAGCGCCCCGCCAAGACAATGGTAGGGGAAACACTGACAAACTGTAGTCTGGTGCACACCAGAGAAGCGACTATTAGGTGAATACAAGACTAAAGTGTAAATAAGTGTCTAAATAATCAGAGAGTCCTTTAGCTCACCTGAGAGGAGAGGACCCTCCTCCAGCTTGTTGTGGAACAAACAGCTCCTTATGTCCGTTAGTGCAGCTAGCTAACCAGATGCTAACAACACGTCCCTGCTGGCACCAGTCCCTCTCTCTCTCCCTCTCTCCCTCTCTCTCTCTCTCGATCACACTAAATGCGCTATTGCCACACACACACACACACACACACACACACACACACACACACACACACACACACACAGAGCCTAGCTTGAATGACACAAGCAGACATTTATTTCCATGCAACTCTCTGATTGGTCTGGTGTCATGCCTCTGTTGCATTCACTGAACACGGGAAATTACAGTCCTGCCGTCCTCTCTTGTGTCATGATGAAGTTCACGTAAAGCACGGTTAATGTATTATATTATTGAGGGAGAATTGTCCGGGGCTACAGAAAAAAAAAGCCCAGGCCAGGCGACGCCACTGCTGCCGTCGGTGCCGTCTTGTCATCGTCTCGTTTTAGTCACGTAAAAAATGGTTGTTGACGAACATATTTCGTCATGGTTTTAGTCAACTAAGTTAACACTACAATCTACATGAGGTAAGCGTGTGTGAGTGTGGGGGACATGGTGCACTTACGTTCTCCCCATGCTCCTTAGGGACCCGGGAAACATGGTGCACAGTAAACCCCATGCTGGGCTGGAAGGCTCTCCCCGACTGCCTAGCCTTCCCCACTACGGTCCTTGCACACTCTACGCGAGGTAAGCGCGTGTGAGTGTGGGGGACAAGGAGCACTTACGTTGTCCCCATGCTCCTTGGGGACCTGGGAAACGTAGTGTGCAGTAGTCACTTGCGCTGGCACCTGCAGGGTGGAGCTATGGGCTTATTCAGACCAATTAGGCTCTACCCAGCCAGGTAAGCTGCGGCCTCGACTTCTCCATGGCCACAACCGGATGGAAGGAAGTTGGGGTGCGGTGGCTGTTAGCCAAAGCTGGTCAGGGGCAGTGTGGCGGATCGATGTTGTTGGACGACAGGGCGTTTATCCACCGGGGCTCCACCCACTGTACCCATAGAGTCAAGTAGAGGGCGGAGCCTGTGTGAAATAGAACGTGGGGTTACGTATTGCAACCCTAGCTCGATAAGCACAGGCGGAGCTCCCTAGGGGCCCTGTCTTTCCTATGCCGCTCGCTGCAGAGGGTGTAGGATGACAGTCAGGAGACGTAGCCGCCTTATATAATACTGTGTGCCTGCGCGCGCATTCAGGTAGGCTCGCCCTGATTGGCCGGCTAGGTTTATACAACTTCAGTGTATGAACGCTCGCATATCATTGATGAGAGTAGTACCCATAGAGTCCAGTAGAGGGCTCCGCCTGTGCTTATAGAACTAGGGTTACAATACGTAACCCCCCCGTTTTGACACATGGTGGGAAAACAGTTGGTTAGGTTAAAGATGGTACTGAAAACTACAGCTTGGCCTAAATACTATAATATATGTACTGTAAAGCAGAAAGAAAGACATGACATGAATATTACATACTAAAATAGTTTATAGAAAAATAAAAACTCGCCCAGGACAAAACTTAAATGCTTTGTCCTATTTAGAACATGGGGTAATGTAGGACATCAGCCTCTTGTGGCAAAATAAATTATTACACAAACAAACACTCGATAGTGACGAAGATTAACCCACCCAAACTTTTTTTCCCCAATCAGCTTTAAAAGATGAAAAAAAAGGAATCTTATAAATCTTGTTTTTTCCTCAACGGGTATCCATACAGTACCTTCCTCAATTACTGGTGTAAAATATTGGTGTAATAACTAAAAGTTATTTTTGTTGTCCTGCAGGTTATTAATATCTTTTACATTAATATATCTAACCCTGTGTGATCCAAGACAGCCCTGCCTTTGACAGCAGAGAACATTCCGATTACCTCAAAGAAGTGAGGCAGGTCTCAAGAGGACTTAAAAAGCAAAGGATTTTGAAGTTGAAAGGGTATAACTGCTAGAGATTGCTTGCAAATGAAGATAAAAGTTACAATGATAGCCATTAATGTGTGATGCCTTGCCCTTTGGGGTGGTATTAAAGACAGATACAAAGTAGCAGTACATTTTTACAATTATCAAAGATAGCTGGAAGCTCTCCTAAAGTAATCACGTATTTAACCAATGAAAGACAAAGATGTTTTCCACATATCTTTGCTAGACAGTTATAAGGTGGTTCAGCATTTCAATGCTGAAGGCAAGTTTGAATGATGCATTTGTTACTCAAAACCAGTGAGTGTAATAACAGCTTGTCATGCAAGACAAAAAGGCTTTTTAATGCCCCAAAAGTCCTTTGTTTATCCTTTTAAATGTTTCCGTCTTATTCCAATCCAAATTCCAAATCCAATTCAGATACACTTGTACAATACATGTTTGAACCAATGTAGAACACTGTTTTCTGTGCAGAATCTTCACTGATGTTGAACAAATCAGTAATTGTGAATCAGAGCTCCCCTCGCTGGTGGCTGACAGAGCCGACATTCAAATGTCAACCCCAGGAGGTTGCACAGCATGCACAGCGAAGACTGAAAGTTTCTCTGTGTACACAAACTGAACTTCCAGGTGCATCCAGGACACTGCTGCTCATAACGCTAGAAGTTATTGCATTGCTCCTGAGTGACCTCAGTTGAGCCTTTCAATATATGAAGCAGGTCAGACAATTACTGGATTAAAGAGTTGTATCAGTTCAGGATAAAACTACAATAATAAGTAATAAACATGTTCTCCGGCCACAAAAAAAAAGTTAAATCAAAGAATTCCTGACATTTAAAAATAGACTTTGTAACTAAAACTGATAAATCACCTGTGTGAATGGGGTATCTGGGTACGGGAAGGAACTTTATTTATGGTGTCAGCTCTGCCATGGCATCTGCGGATGAATAGCTCTCGGAACAACCATCCAAATTCTGATGTGACCTCCCCACGACATTTAACACACAAATGTATAATGTTCTGCTACTAGGGATCTAACAATAAAATAAGGAGTTGGGGGACTTAAAGTGGCATGGGATTAAAGGGGGGTTGTTGTCGACAACATTATTGGCACATTGCAATTAGCTCCTCTTGGTTAGGATTACTTAATTGTTCCTAGTTCATTCCGTTTTTTCCAAGTGCCGAGTAATCCGTTGTTTTCCAACCATTCGTCTTTAGCCTTAACTCTGTTGTGCTGGAAAACAGCAGGTGTTTAACATTACCTTCGTCCTTTATAAGCCCTAAAAGCATCCACACAGCAGCACGAAGCCTGCCACTATAGACTTTATGGTTGGCATGGCGAATTTCCAATGCTCCACAGTGTTCACCAAGCTTAGCTTAGAGGTTATGTTCTCGGTTGGGTTGGTTTGTCTGTATGTCAACACGATTACCGAAAAATTACTTTCCTGATCTGCATGAAACTTAGTGGAAGATCGAAGCATGAGCCAAGGAAAAAACACATTTAATGGTCGAAGTTGTTCGGGAACATGGGCACATACAAACAATATTTCTTTTTAATTACCATTGTGAGGTAGGGAATGTTTCCTTGGTGGAGTTCTGCTCTCTCAGAGTGCCCTTTTAGTCCTGCTTATTTCTCTCACGACTTTCTGATGACAGCTATCAGAGATGTTGCTATTGCCTTTGCCATACACCTATGGAACACTGTGCATCCTTTAGATCTGCCACATGCCCCTTGACCATTATAAGAGATGCATAAAGGCACTTTGGTACTAGGCACCATTTGGACGGCAATTAATAAAAACAAATACCACAGAGCGTAAGAAGCATCTTCAATTATCATCCTGGCATATCCCTGAGGCCCCACCACATCCACAACTCCGTCTCTGTTTGCTACAGAAACCCTTATAATTGTATCTATCATTTATTTGTTAATTTGGTTTTTAATTTACCAGAACTCCTTTTAGTTTGTAAGGCCAGCTTCACATTGGTGCAAATGACAGCTTGCTTGTGATCCAGATGTTTATTATACCGGAAGGGGAAATCATGAATTTATAATTATACACTTCGAACATCAATTTGGATGATTGCTGTGACTCTGGGGGATTTAAAGAATCTTTTCAGCTTTTCTCTGAAGCACAACAGCCTGGTTACATTTTCTTCTGAATCTGTATCATCTATTCATTTATTCATAGGAAAAAAAGAGACATATTTGAATCAGAATCAGTATACCTTTATTAGTCCCACTAGGGCAAATTTGCAGCATTACAGCAGGAAAGAGCCACAGACAGCTTAGTGTTGCATATCTTACATGCGTTAAAAAAGTACTAAGTTCTAATATAATAAACAATATGCTAAAAAAAATATATAAAAAACAAAAAAAGTTACATAATTTTTGAAAATACAGATCAAAAACAAACAAATCAAATCTACAAATCAAATCCTGTAGCAGTTCTTAGGATTTAGCAGCCCGGTATATATTACAGTTATTAAAGATGGCATATGTATATAAAGTAAATATTGCACATAAAGCACATATTGCACATAGTTTGACGGTATTTAACAGCAGCAAGTTACACAATTTACAAAATACAAGATACATACCTTGTAACAGTAACAAGGGTTTAGCAGCCAGGTATAAATTACACAGTTATTAATGGCATATATATATTGATTTAGCGGCCAGGTATAAATTACACAGTTATTAATGGCATATATATATTGCCCATATAGCACGTATTGCACAAAGTTGGTTTGTATTTAGCAGCAAGGGGTGTTATAGTCTGTGATGTGGTGTGGGTAGGAGGGTCTACTAGGGGCAGTGCTGGTTGTAAAGTCTGACCGCTGCAGGAACAGGACAGGACAGAGCTGGCCTTCCTTACCAGTCTGTTCAGTCTCTTCCCGTCAGCAACCGAGATGCTTCTGCCCCAGCAGGCCACACCATAGAAAATGGCTGACGCCGCAACAGAGTCAAAGAAGGTCTGAAGGAGTGCCCCCTGCACCCCGAAAGACCTCAGTCTCCTCAGCAGAAAGAGTCTACTCTGTCCCTTCTTGTACAGAGCAGCAGAATTATCAGTCCAGTCCAGTTTATTGTTCGGGGGGGGGGGGGGGGTGTTGCCGTCTGAAATCCACCAACAGCTCCTTGGTCTTCGCTGCGTTCAGCTGAAGGTGGTTCCTCTGGCACCAGAAGGTGAAGTCCTGCGTCAGCTCCCTGTACTCCCTGTCGTCCTCATTGGTGATGAGGCCAACGATGATGGCGGAGTCGTCAGAGAACTTCTGAAGGTGACAGGTTGCAGTGTCGTGGGTGAAGTCTGCAGTGTAGAGGGTGAAGAGAAACGGTGGGGGGCCCCGTACTGCTGATGATGGTGTCTGATTGACACTCCCTGGTCCTTATTTTTTTTATTTTTTTTATTTGGACTCTTTGTATGTTTTCATTTGTTTCTATGATTAATAATATCAGATGAAAGTTTGTGTAGCTATATCTTAAGGATGTCCCTCTGCTCACTGTAATAAATACAGCTATGTCTCCTGTTTAAATATACTTTTAATTTGCATATGTCTTTAAAAGTGCAGGAAAAAATGTTGATCCACATAGCCATCTTAGAAAAACATCATAAATGAGATGCTTCCTTTCACAGTCAAATTCTGAAAAGCTGTTTCATGCATTTATTTCAAGAATAGTACATAATGCACCTTGACAACAATGTTTTTTAAGTAACCAGAGTAAGAAAAGGCTACTAATAACTCAAACCAAAAGGTTTGTAATCATCTCCCCTATTTTAACGTTCTTAAATTTGCTCCCTTTAACACAAATTATTGATTTGTTGTAGTTCCTTCGTCCTTTATTGACATGCTCAGTGATTACACATCGTACATTACCCTTAGATCACCCAGGAAAAAGGTCTCCTGAGCTAATGTGCCTCCAGTCATTATGCTCCTACTCTCTTAAATCTATCAACTAAGGTCTTCTTTTAAAAGCAGACTAAAAACAAACCTTACATCACAAGGTTTTGGTGTTTTGTTGACTTGTAAACCTTTATGAGAGAAATATAATTATAATTATTATAATTATTGTTGTTTTTTTGTTTCCTAATAGTTTCCTATCTTATACATTTTCATGTAATACCATCTCATTTATGTTATTTTTTTCAAATATATATATAATGTTACCCTTCATGTAAAATAAGATTGTAGTATGCACACCTTGACATATGGGAAGATGATTACGAGAGAACTTGTGTACAACTTAGTTTACAAAGATTAAATGTTATGGCCCAAAAAAATATGTGGATTATGAACTAAAATGTGTGTGAACAGAAGAATTTATATAATAGCAAAAAAAAACATTTATATTTTGTCTAACGGCAAGAGGGGTGGGAATGGGGGTGTGCGTGTTAAGTGGGCAAGGGACTCCCTGCCCTTCATTTTCATTTTCTATATTTACATTTGTATAATTTGTATCTGTATATTTTTCTCATATTGTCAAGGTGACTGAAAATGTCATAAATGTCAGAAAAAGTTGGCCAGAAAAAAAAGAAGAAATGTATGATCTTTAGCCTATTTTTTTGCTAATTATTTTATAAATAAACTTGATTTGTTGATAGGATAACCTGTCTTTGATCCAGGATTTCTATCCATGTGCCTCTTTATCCTAATTAATGCTCTTTAGATATAATAGTAAGGTATTTATTTTTGATTTTACACCAGCCACTCATCATGACATAACAAACCATTTTTGAAAAAACGCAAGCAAGTAAATGCGTGAAGTGCCAATGCACCAAAAACATGCTAAAACAACTCTACAAGAGCTCAAGACTCACCTTTAAGAGCATGGGTGTTATCCTTCTTTGGCCTCCAACTTTACCTGAACAATAATGTGTGCAAAGTGCACTTAATGTGCCCAAACAACTTTTAAAAATAATTTAAACAACGTTAAACCTCTACAAATACTACTTATAGCCCATTTGGACTGAAAATGTATACAATGCGTTTGATTAATATATATAATAATGCTGTTAAACCAAGGCAATCCCACATACTGTCAGCAAATTAATTGTGTTAGTGTGTTGCTTGTACAAAATCATTGCAAACTGTGAGTAAAAAAAATACTGGGCTGGTGACAAACCAGGTTAGAATTAAACATATTGTGTACAGAATATGAACATGATTTAATTGACTTTACACATATGTCCAAAATACCATAAGGAACTAATAGCTTAGTGTTCATGTGATATTGAAAAAACAAAATGATTTCAGAATCTGCTACAGAACTCACTTTGATACAAATACATTAACCAACACTGCCGCTGTGTGGTGTAACAGAGTATTGCCATTTAAAAAAGCTAGGAACCATTGTACTAATCGTTGTTTCTGCTCGGAATGTAACATAGGATGGTTAAAGACGTGAACATTAAAAGCGATTGCATTAACACATAACATAATCCCATAATTAGGGTCGTATTTGCTCACAGATTATTCAATGGTTACTGTTAATATGCCTGCTGTGTTTCCAGTGCCAGTTATTGCATGTTAACTTTTCCATCTACGACACTGGCAAGGTTTCGGTTAAACTGAGGAGTGAGAACTCTTTCCTTACCTTCTCTATCGTGTGAGTTCATAATCTGTATCATCAAATTTCGCCTGTGAAACCTTTTTAAAAATACAGATTTATGACATGCAAGTCAACGCTAGCCGTTTAGCATGGTAAACATTGTTTGTGGTTCAACAAGTAGCGTTAGATAGTAAGTTACAGTATTAGCAAATGCTACTTTTTTTTACACGGCGTATCAAATCAAGTTTTATTTATATAGCACATTTATAAACGATTTTTGGTCGAGCCGAAGTGCTGTACATATAATAAAAATAGCCTACAGTAGAGACACTTTACAGCTAATACAATAGCACAGATTGTTCAGAGTATCAGTATGAGAAAAAACGACACCCTCTATCCTTAGACCCTCACATCGTACAAGGAAAAACTGTAACATATATACTCTTTTTTTTCCTTCTCCTTGTAGGTGAAAGACTATGAGTAAAGAGTCCAGAATGAGGGCAACAGTAAACCAGAAACTGACGGAGATGGGAGAACGAGAAAGGTGCGAGAAACCCAGAGATAGCTCTGGTTGAACAAGTAGTACACATTATTTAACAACATTAGCTTAATAGCAGTAAACGTATAGCATATTCATTTTATGAATGCATCTTTACGTACGAGCGTCAGTCTTTGAGAAGTAAAGTTTTCTGTCATGTATTATTGGCTGTTATTACAGGCATAGCATAGCCTACTCTATTTCATTAAATACTTTACACAATATTGGTTAAATATTTGCTATAGAACACTAACACTGTGTTGTTAAGGGTTTATTTAAAATACTTTAAATTCATTGCGTCCATTTTTGTTAAAGGAAATTAATTTCAGGAATTAACGTGGTATAGTTTACTGTATCAATGTACATTATAGCTGCTCGAAAATACATGAAAGGTGTCACTTAATATCTATATGTCAATAGAGTGTCAAAGTGACACGTCCTAAAACTCGGAAGTAAACTCCTTCCGGTTCCTTCGACAAAACCAATGCAATTTCTCCATAGGATTTTGGAAAATAGCTCGAAATAAGGTCTGTGGTTGACACAAATTGAAGAGACGGATCACGTTTTGTTCATTCGGATAATCTCCACATGTCTAGCTTACTTTTATAATTTTATAATCTTAAATCTCAGTGTTTCCCACAGATCTGAAATATACTTGGGGGGGGGGGGGGATTTGAGGTAACGTGCCCTTGTGACGTGCAACAACATTAACCTTTCTGTTGGTCGCTTGTTAGCAGACCCTTCACGTGATGGCAGAGTACAGGCAGGGCCCATAGTGATAACCCTATAGTTTAAATCTACTACCCACAAATAAACATATGGACGTGGGTTACTATTTAAAACAGATTGTAAATGTATTTAGGTACCTATCCGTGTGATTTTAAGTGGGGTGGACCTCAAATCCTCCAGGGGGGTCTTACCGGGGGGCATGCTCCCCCGGTAAGACTTTTTTATTTTATTTTGGAGTTAAATGCATCAATCTGGTGCATTTTGAGGGGAAAATAAAGAGACTAGATCTATGGGAACACCTATATGAAACAGAACTGTATATATTTCAATAATCATACAATCATGGCCATAGCCAATAACATCCCATTTCCAATATGAAAAAACACTGAAACTTGTTTATTTATTTATTTTTGGTTCATTTATAGTTGTGAGTGTGTCTGGGCTCCTGAATCAGCCTCTCCTGTCTCCCCCCCTCTCCTTAAAAAAAAACGTAAATGGGTCGCGAAATATACTTGGGCGGCCGTTAATATACCTGGGCGGCCCCGCCCAAGTATAGTCTATGTGTGGGAAACCCTGAATCTATCGATCATACATTTATTGATTAGATTTATGATTCGAAAATTATAAAAGTAGGGTAGACATGTGGATATTATCCGGCTGAACAAAACGTGATCTGTCTCTTCAATTTGTGCACTGCTATTTTCCAAAATCCTATGGAGAAATTTCATTGGTTTTTGTCGAAGGAACCGGAAGTGGTAAAATGCTAACTTACTTCCGGGTTTTTGGACGTGTCATTCTGTTCTTAACACATGAGTTAGGTTAGAGAGGTTATAAGGCAGAAACTCACCTATGTTCAACATGTCATGAAAATTGCATAGTAACAACAGACAGAATGGCACATCAGGGTCAATATAACCAACGTTGTCATCAAGATGAGGAACTTGTCAGGTGTTATTAATAACACTGATTAGCATAGGATAGAAACAGGCCTGCTATAACCTCATTAACTTGTGTCTGCATCTTATTGAAAGACTGAAGGAGTTACTGAGGGCTAAGCTAACTGAATGTGGATGGAAGGACCAGATGAAAGCTTACTGCAAAGGTAAAAACGACAACATGCCATCATAATGTCCACTTTAAAGTTCCAGTTTGAGGTATATTAAGACACATTTCAGACAGCCTAAATTCTATATTATTACTGTAAAAGCATGTGCTTTAATAGTCAAACAACACACCGTTTATAGCAGATACTTTGACTTGTAGGAAGAGACCTGTGCCCTGTACTACGAAGCAGGATTTGCGGTTAGCAAGGTAACTTCAGGGTTAACTCTGGGTTTCTGGTCCTACAACGCTGGTTCACTTCTTATCACGGTAGATCTCCATGTTAACTTATGTTGAAAACCAAACCTGCTCCGGAGCAGAGACGGCCGGCAAAAATCACCGACTGTGTGAACGTGAAAATTAATAGAATATCACCTCCCATCTTCAGAGTAATCTGACTATTATAACATTAGCGTTAAGAAAGCTTACTTAAATATCTGCCACAACATAAGTAACTGGATCAAAGTAACGTTATGTACAGTCACTGTGAGTGCAGACGTTGATGTGTCCCATTATCATTCATATCACAACATATCACATCATGATGTATCATATATTTGTGACAGCTTCTCGAGCCGTATCTGGCCATGCAACACTTTTGGCGCATTTCCACCAATGGCGCGGTTTAAGCCTGTCGTGCCGGGCCCGTTTTTGGTTGCGTTTCCACTATGCCTAGTTGACCGGGGCTACTTTTTCACCTTTTTTCTGGCCCGACAAAATCGTGGTTCTATCGGGGCCAACAACCAGGCTGAGTCGGGCTGAGTTTGCTAAACTAGAGAGATAATTGCTGGCAAGGGGGCTACAACTACAACAAGATGAACATATTTTACCGTGATTTAATTGCAATACACATTTCAAAATGATGCCGAAGTAACAACATACTGATACCGGTTAGTAAAAAACATGAATTAATGCTTTGACAAGTCTGCAGGCGAAAAACCTTTTAAAATGCGTGTTGTCTAAATGGAGATCGGCTAAGCTAACGCAATATATGCTCCCACCGTCCACACTCACAACAACGGCCTATACAGACATAAATAAACCAGCGACTGTACTCGCCATGACACAGACAGTCTGTGGTTTGTACTTGTTTAACTTTTGTCTAGTTTCTGAACAGATATGAGGAGCTGTGAGCTTGAGTGCTAACAGCTAACGGCTGATGATGTTTTTCTGGGGTGCTCATTGAAGATGACGTCACGGCTCCGCCTACACTGCGTTACTATAGATACTACCCCAGTTCCTAAACTGTAATGGAAGCGCAGCATTAAAGTGAGCCGGGCCTAACAAAACCATACTATGTCGAGCGAGGCCTGCGGTGGAAATGTGCCATTACCAGCTGTATTCACCTTGCAGGTGCAACTTGCTTTTATCCTGGATAAAGTGTTTAAGTCATAGATGTTTAAAGTTTAACTTCTTCATATTTGTCTAACATGATAGTTTACTTTTCATTCAGGAAGTATGACGCTGCGCTCTCAGTACGCTTCTCCATGTTTGTTATTTGTCAAATGTTGCTAACCCCACCCCTTTCACATGAACGTGCTCTCAGCTGGATGGAGAAACCCTGGGTTGATTTACCGAGTTGATAACCAGCGTCGTAGGACCGCTTGGCGAGATCGTGTTTGTTAGGGTTAGTTAAGCCAGACAACTCAAACATATCCAGGGTATGTTGAACTGGCTTCGTAGTACAGGGCACAGGTGTTACTAATTAGCTGCTAAATGGAATTCAGCCATTAATCATGTTATCGTTTGCACCTGTGCGCTTCCCACGGTAATACCGGATTCACACCAACGGTGTTTCAGGTCCGGTTCGGAGCTGGAGCTTGAAAAGCACCGGGTTTTCCTCTTCACACCGCAGCGGAGTAGCCTCTTAGCTCCGGAATCCGGTTCATTTCGAGCACCAAAAAATTGTCCGGCCAGAGCAAATACACCACATACGTCACGCTTACGTCGAGGCGGGGGCAGGGGCAGGGGCGGGATCAACTCCTGAACAACAACAAAAATCCGGCGTTTTATCCAGTTTGTACACAACGATGGAGAAACTTAAGAAGCAGCAGTGGTCCACTGAAGAGACCAGCTACCTACTGGGAATCTGGTCTTCCGAAGAGGTACAGAGGAAGCTGGAGCACAATCAGCCATTGTTGTTGTTGTCGGTGTCAGCTGTGAGGGGTTTCCGGGCGGTTTGGCTTTATGAAGCAGGCACGCAAACGGCTACATCATGACGCAAACGATGACGCAATGACGCAATGACGCAGCACCAGTCGGACTCTGGGCAGTGTGAAAAGAGCCGGAGCTAAACCGAAGAACCGGTTCTGAACCTGAAAAGCTCTAGCACGGAGCTTGAACCGGAGTTGCGTTGGTGTGAATGAGGTATATGTCATAATGACTCATGTGAAGAATGCATGTCGGGCTATATAATGTCTTAAAGAGCAACTTCCAGGTTAAAGACACCTGTGAATAAATGTGTAGGAAAATGATGAATGCACTAGATTTTCAAAAAAATATACAGAAATATACACTACAGTGACATCTGGCGTCGTTTTTGTAAGAAATGTTCACTTCTGCATAAAAAAGCCTCGGCACGTGACCTCCCGCGTGTGACGTAACACGGGGGACACAAGGGGGAGAGCGGCCGGTGTAACGTATTAATAAACATGGATCCCAATGCTAGTTTCGACATAGAAGACACAGAAGAAGTTGAACATGAATATTCGAATGCATATGACGGACCACAACCTTATAATTATGAGCCTGCTAGGCGTCCAAGAGACCAGAAGCAGCCAAGGATTAGAAGAAATAACGGCCATCGGAGAGAAATTGAGCTGTGGTGTGAGGAGAACCAGTGGAGAACTGGGCAGCTATCTTGGTGAGTGACCGGCGTTAGCTTCAGAATGTTAGCTCACATCACATCACAACATTGTAAAGTTAGCTATCATATATCAGGCTATAACTAAAGTAGCATTGATTATATAATAACGTTACTGGCAGGACTGTTGATACTGATCCATAACAGAAACTAATGCGCAAGTATCAGCCGTATCTCGCGTTACCTAATGCAACTCCACACTACGGTGCTGTGTACCGGAGGAGAGACGCGAGATACGGCTGATACTTGACGATCTGGCGGAGAAAGGTTGTGGAGCCTCCGTTGATATGCCGTTGTAAATGCCTTGATGGAAAGCAGGTGTGTAGTCGGAGAGGGTGCACAGCTGATTGCAGCAGGTGAGTGGAGGTTGAGCCAGGAGTGACAGCCACCACGCACACACAAACAACACAGACAGGGGGAAACAAATAAACACAAAGGAGACGGCTGGAGCAGGACAGCCACCACAGTGTTACCTAATGGAACTCCACACTACTTCTTAAGGTGCCGAGTACCGGAGGGGGGAGAGAGAGCAGCGAATGGGGGGGGTAGAGAGAAGTAATACGGTTTCCTAATAAAGCTGTGGAGAGTATGTGCTGCAGGGAGGTGGATGCACAACGCACCCAGGAACGAACGCTAGCTCCGGTCCTTTTTACTGTGGGCTCGATGTCCTGACAGGCTGGTATTTGTGCAACCTGCACAAACACAATACTGCACCATGATTACAAATGGTGAAATACAATGTAAAACTACCGAAAAATAAAACACAACCACTCTACTATACCCGCGGTCAGAGAGCGGAGATGTGTCCCCTGTGTGATGTAATATGACGCGTTTCACGTATGACCTTAAAAAAAAGCCGTTTTTAAGAGCAGAGCTCAAAATTGCTCCTTTCCCTCTGAATTCTTGCACTTATGTCTCGTAAAACATATCAAATCCTGCATTCACTTTTTTAATTGTAATTTTCAAGCAAGTTTAAGTATAAATGTAGAAAAAATAAAAACCTGCAAGATGCTCTTTAAATTGTTTCCATTCCTAAAGTATTCTGTGCAGACTGCTTCAAAATAATGTTGGTCAAATATTGTCTATTTTTATTTTCAGAAGTAATCAAAGAAAAGGGCTTGGAGCATGTGACTGTGGAGGACCTTGTGGTAGAGATCACTCCTAAAGGACGAGGTATCTATATATTACATATGCATTTGGAAGAACAGATACGACACGTTCACAGCTTTTATTGCTGTGCCTAACATGTCTTTTAGAAATTACTCTTAAAAGACATGTTAGGTACATGCTTTCTTTGCATTTGTGTTAATTTGCAAGCAGTAAAACCTTACTTTTAGGCTTTTACTTTAATTCCCTCATTGACATCAACAATTTGTGCATCCATCATAGATACACAGAGATGCCACTTATTTCACCCACAGCTGCCTCAGTTGGCTCATTGGTCATTGATATTATTTCTCTCTCTTTTGCAGCTTTGGTGCCGGACAGCGTCAAAAAAGAGCTACTCCACAGGATAAGAGCCTTCTTAGCTCAGCATTCCACATAATTTAGATTTTTTACTTTTCCATTGACAATTTGTCTTTTTATCATAATGCAGAATATTTTGTATGGATTGAATTACTTGAATCTCAAAGATTTGTTTTTGTTGTATTGCATTTCAAAGGCTTGGCACACACTTATCACAAACAGTTTGTGTTAATGCTCTACATCAGGGGTTCTCAAAGTTTTGATGAGTGAGGGCCAATTTAGGTACCCAATATTGGATTAAGGGCCGCCCAAGAAAAAACGGAACACAAAATTCCAAAACAAATCTTCTCTTTATTACACACACACACACACACACACACACACACACACACACACACACACACACACACACACACAGAGAGAGTATTGCGCTGGAGTTAGTGATATGCTGTGGATTTCCTGTCTTATCAGCAGGGCCCTGTTTCAGAACCAATTCCAGCTACTCAAGCACCACAGGATAGTCTCTGCAAGACAAATACAGAGAGACAGAGAGGGGGGAGGGAGAGAAAGAGACTTTTAAAATAGAAGCTTACCAAAGACCACAATAACACAGTATTCATCATCATCATTGTTATTATTATTGTTGTTGTATTTGTAACACAAATCGGCTATTATTGCCTGTCATCAACATACCTTTTCCTACTTTGAATGGGATTTATGGTGCTGTCGTCTGTTGGCTACTATTCCTTTGATGTCCGGTTCCATCTCCGTTGTTGCTATACGAAGGAAAGCATGTAGATGGGCATCCGTCAGCCTGGATCTCAGCTGGGATTTGTTGATGGCCATGGTGGAGAAGGTTTTCTCACAAATGTATGTGCTTCCGAACAGAGAGGCCATTCTGATGGCATGTTGGCGAAGTGCAGGGTACGTAGATGGGGAAAGTCCTTTGTAGAACTCGATGAGATTCTTGTCTCGATATGCTGCTCTGGCCTCAGAGCTCTCCTGCAGGTCGATGAGCTCGAACTGCATTTCTGCAGGCTCTTCTTCGGGTGCACATGTGAAGGGATCTTGGAATAGGTTGAATGACTTCTCGTGGTCACTGAAGTCCGAGAAGCGGTGGTGGAATTCCTCTTGGAGTTTTTCCATGAGGTTGTGGTTCTTGTCTGAACACAGGTGATGTAAAACGTCACATTCACCTGCGAGCACCTTGCAGGTGGGGAAATGGGTTAGATCCCCCTCTCTGAGCTGTCCCTGCACTAGTTGAAGTTTTCGCTGGAAAGCTTTGACGCTTTCAAACAATGTGGAAATGAGCTTCCCATGGCCCTGCAGCTTCACATTGAGATCGCTGAGAAAGGTTTTCAGGTCAACAAGGAACGCTAGGTCACAAAGCCATTCAGTGTCACTTAACTGTGGCAGATCTTGTCCTTTTGATTGCATTAACTCAGCGATTTCTTTCCTCAAATTAAAAAAACGCTTCAGTGTGGCACCTCTGCTCAGCCACCTGACAGCAGTGAAGTATATGACGTCACCAAATTCAGCCTCTGATTGCACCAAAAAAGTTTTGAATTGACGGTGATTCAGACCTCTGGACTTTATGAAATTCACTGTCTTCTCACCTCCGTTATTGGCCACTTTGTCGCTGAGCAAAGAGACAGCGCCCGCCTTTCTCCCGACCATGGCTGGCGCTCCATCTGTTGTGACACCGAACATGGATGTCAGCTCCACATTGTATGCATCGAGACTACGACACACAGCATCACAAATGTCGATTCCCCTTGTTCTGTCTTTGATACTCTCCATGCTTAGCAGTTCCTCGCCTATTTCAAAGTCCTCCGTGACCGTTCGAATGAAAATCAGCAGTTGTGCAGTATCAGAAATGTCTGTACTCTCATCCAGTGCTATAGAAAAGGACCCCTTGCCTAGGCCTTCCACACGTAGTCCCAATTGCTCTTTGAGATCATTGGCCAGATCTTCGATTCGTCGTGTCACTGTGTCATTCGATAAACTTATGTCACGGAACTTTGACTTTTGTTCAGGGCATACAATGTCAGCCACTTTCAAAATGCAGTCTCGCACGAATTCTCCATCACTGAACGGCTTGCTCCGCCTGGCAATTTCGTGAGCTACCACATAGCTAGCCTGTGTTACAGCTTCACCGGATTTTGCAAGATTTGTGAAAACTGACTGCTGGGCAGTTAAACCTCTTTGAAGTTGTTCAAGTTTAGTTCTGCGCTCCTTGCCCATGAACTTGTCATACATTTTATGATTGGTATCATAATGGCGTTTTATGTTATACTCCTTGAGCATTGCATTCACCTGCTTGCAGATGAGGCATATCACTTTATCCGACCCCTGAGGTAAAACGAAGTAAGCGTTGCTCCATTTCTCCTGGAACTTCCTTTTCTCCTCACTGACAAAACGTTTTTTACGCGACGGCCCTGGCTCCTCCATCTCGCTTACACAACGAAAACTTCCAACAAATTTTGTTTCCGATGTTCACGTGAACACTTTGCCGCCTTTGGGACGTGCATCCAATCAGGGAGTGAGTTTGGGGATGCTCGCGCTGGGGGTATTCAGTGGAAATAACAGTGTGCCTGAGTGTGGACGTTGGGAGAGACAGCTTGTTGTTTTATTATTGTATAACCGGACTTTTGTGTGCGTTCATATACTTAACCACACACGCAAACACACACACTCTTTCTCTGCCGTTACATAGCAGACACTACTTTATCTGTCAAGTTGTCTCCGATGCCACCACAACTTCCTGTCAAACACGTTATCTCGACTTCAAAATAAAAGCATGCAAACGGAACTGGAAGTTAACCTAAATTAAATCCAAAATACACATAAAACTACAACGAAGGCAACAAAAACAATGCAACATCTCCTTCAGTCTCAGAGGACACAAAGTTGGGTTATCTACAGACAGTGACTAGCTAAAATCGCTAGCTAACTCCCGTTTCTGATAACTTACAACAGATTTTCCGCTTAACTGCAACTCGCGAGATTTGCGAGATTTGCGAGATTCAGGTTACCAAATAAGGAGTGAGAGTGACGCGTAGAGGAACCGGAAGCTGCGCTAGCCTCCGGTGGCTACCATAATGCTATCATTTAGTTTCTCCGATTTTTGCACAAAAATGGATTGATGGACCATCAATAAATAAGCCATGCCTGCTTCATGTATGGAAGAGGACCAGCGCCTCAAGAAAGCAATCATATCATCAGGTGTGGTCTCTAACATTTATAAATTATTATCTAGGGCTGCCCCGAATACCTATTCTCCTGTCCAACTGTCCTGGGAGCATACCTTGAATATCTCTCTGTCTGCTTTGCAATGGAACTCCATTTGGCAGTCAGCTATTTTCTCTTCTAAATGTGTAAGATTCAGGATCATACAGTTCAAAATTCTCAATAGAGCTTACATCACCCCTGTTACAAAATCCAAGACGGACAATAAACAGAGATTTATGCTGGCATGAATGTGGCAAGCGAGGTACATTGTTGCACCTACTCTGGGAATGCCCAGCGGTAAAAAAAACTTTGGTCAGAAGTAATATCCTTATTGTCTGAATCTTTAAAAGTTAATTTCCCTACATGTCCCATTGCATGTCTACTGGGTCTCAAGCCAGATGGCAATCCTGCAAGGACTACCGATCGGCTCTGGACATTGGCCTGTTTAGCCACAAAAAGACTCCTATTAAAGTCCTATTAAACTGGAAGGAACGCAAACCAGCCTGCTTTACTAGGGACTCATGGCTGAGGGAGTATCTGGACCTACTGAACATGGAGCGTGCAGCTTCTCTGCTGGGGGATTTTGAGGGGAGACAGGAGGATTGCGGTTCACTGTCCGCAGCTCTCCTATCTAACCCTGTCAATATGGCATCTCCTGTGTAATGTATAATGTATTGTGTATGTAATGTCCTGTGTATGTCACAATCAGCTGTCTTAGGAAGTCATCCTTGCATCCACCCCCCCCCCCCCCCCCCCTCCCCCATTACGTTTTGTTTAGTTGTTTGTTGTTACATGTTTTGATGTACGGTTTGTTATCTGGAGCAATGTCTGTTAAAAAAAAAAAAAAAAAAATTTTTTTTTTTTTTTTTTACTGTACTTGGGGTTTAACAGGTTAACTATCGCGGGCCGCCAGAAACATTTCCGAGGGCCGCCATTGGCCCGCGGGCCGCACTTTGAGAACCCCTGCTCTACATGAACATGTCTAGTTGTCCTTTGTAAGAGATATGCTGTATAAATAAAGTTTTTGATTTACTAAACATTCATTTGAAATGTAATAAAACATGCAGTATAATAGTAACAATACAAATAAAATAAACAAGTTATGAATATTCATAGCATTCAAATTTGAGCTTTTTACTACCCCAACTTCATTCTTATTTCTAACATTTTTAGCAGTTTTGGTTGTTGTATTGTATCTTTAAGATGTTATTGCAGATTGTATGCAACATGAAATAAATGCTTAACATATTAATACCACAGATGTAATAATAATAATAATAGCTTTATTTTGTTAGTGCTTTTTACAGGTGGTCAAAGTCGCTTTACAGAGATAGTGAAAGTAAAAGAACAAATAAATATAGTTACAGTCAAATTAAAATCAAGCAATACAAAAACAATCACACATTATAAGCCAGATTGAAGAGGTGAGTTTTTGTACGTTTTTTGAAGGTGGTGAGGTCAGTGCAGTCTCTGATGGGTTGTGGGAGTGAGTTCCAGAGTGAGGGGGCAGCGACGGAGAAGGCTCTGTCACCCCAGGTCCAGTGCTTGTTGCGGGTGGGGATGGACAAGAGGTTGGCTTCTGATGAGCGGAGGCAGCGGGAAGGGGTGTGGTGGTGCAGAAGGTCTGTGTGGTATGGGGGGGCCTGATTGTTGAGGGCTTTGTGCATTATGAGCAGGACTTTGAAGTCGATTATTTGACGGACGGGGAGCCGGTGGAGGTTTTGGAGGACGGGAGTGACGTGGTCTCGGGAGCGGGTGGGTGAGGAGGCGGGCAGCAGAGTTCTGGATATGTTGGAGTTTATTGAGGAGGTTGGATGGTATGCCTTAGACCAGGGCTATTCAATTACACATTCAGTTGGGCTAGATTTTATAACTACAAAATTCAGCTGGGCCAGACATTCAGCGACCTGTAAAAAGCGGGTAGTGACACATTTTAAACCAACACATATTACCGCGATGAAAAACCTGCAATTTTTATTCATTGTTCATCTAGCAAAGGTAGGTCAAAAAGTGCATAAAAACACAACAAATTAGCATTAATTTAGCAGAATCTGAAAAAAGTGCACAGTTGTAGCATTACATTTGTTTGCTTCAGAAGTCAAATATTCAGGTTATTTTTTTTAACCAGGCACATCACAAAGTGCATTTACTGAATACAATAATACCAGTCTTAATGAATTTCCTCACATACAAAGAAAACAGCTACAGTAAAGAGCTCCAATGCAACACAAAGAGGTAGTACTGTAGCAATACTGTTTTTTCACTTTTCAAGTAATAACAAAAAAATCATACGTTTTGGTCACATTTGACCCAGACACATTACAAAGTGCATTTAAATGAATACAGAAAGAACTGTCAAACCCTTCAGTGCACAAACCCATAACAAGGGATACGGGTAACTAACATATGAATCAATACTACATTACACGTCTACTATAGTAAACTAGGTGCTTACTATCACCTCATTTGCAGTGTTGGGTGTAACGCGTTACAAAAGTAACGGAGTCACAGTAATATATTACTTTTTGCTGTAACGAAGTAATGTAACGCATTACTAATGAAATGTGGGTAATATATTACCCGTTACAATGCTCAGTAACGCAGTTACAACACATTTTAACCCGAAATTAAATGGTGTTTTGTTTTTTAAGAATGTAGCCTACTAACATAGCGAGACATTGCGACACCGGACAAATTGTGCGGGTAGATTAGTAAACCTGGTGTTTACCCTTCAGGCTTCGCGTTGAGATCTTCGGGGAAGTTGAACGTTATGCAACCATTCAAAAAAGAGAACGTAGCGAAAAATACTAACAACAAATTGCGTCAGGTGCGCGTGACCTGCTCCGCTGCGCGTGCATCATTTCCAAAGTGCTTCCACAGCAGTGATACACATCTGATCTGTGGATAATCATTTATACGAAAATGGTTAAAGCAACCATCACTAAACGCCAGCAACACTGCATCTACTGCAGACAGTAGCAACAGGTCAGATGCGGACATCACGTTACCCTCCGTTGTGGACACTAGCTTACTCCCGCCTGACTCGCCGGGCCCAGAGCAGCAGTCTTCGTCGCCCGAAACTACGCCGCCCCTCTGCGGCCCGCAGGTGCCAGGTATATCGAAACAACTACCCGCCTGTACAGTGGGGTAAGGCGGTCATTTTGCAGCTTGTGGTATAAAAATAGACAATGGCTAGAATATTCATGTGAAAATAGTACCATATTCTGACATGACTGTACAAATGTTGGGTCAAAAATAATGCATACAATAGCACAGATGCCTTCACCACGAATGGCTACAAAAATATCTCATATCCCAAGCTTATTATAAACGAGCTGATGTTGCAGCTGAAATGTTCTCCAGGTCACAAAGTCAACCTCACATGATGATGTGATACCAGTTTTCAAGAGCAGTAAATATTCTCTTCCCAGCGTATATGATGGGAGCAAGGTGATGATGTCGTAGGCTACATGGTTTTAATAATACTTTTGCCTTTCAATGTTTGCCATTTCAAATCATTAGCATGGTTTAAATCATATTTGCCCTCATTTACAATATGTTAACCTTAATTATAGTCCTTGACAGCGGTCTGTAGGCTACTGCTGTATTAACAACGTGTCACATGTTAAGAATTTACAATCAGAATCGAGTATTCAACTAAGCCCTGTAATACAAGTTGTTAGTAGCCTTAAGGGCCTACACAGTTGTTATGCTATACCACATTGCCCTTCACTGGATGCATAATGAGCTGCACTAAACTACATTTTAGCATTTAAAATACCTAGCTATTCTTTTGCGGTTATTTTGGTGAAAGTAACTAAAAAGTAACTAAAGTAGTGTAACTCATTACATTTCAGAGACAGTAATATTGTAATGTAACTTATTACTTTCAAAAGAGAGTAATAAGTAATATGTAATATATTACATTTTGGAAGTAACTTGCCCAACACTGCTCATTTGTGATTTGTCATCGCTGACTTTCTCAATGGGAGAGGGGACATTTTTTGTTTTGAACAAGAGCAGTGATTTTTGGCTCATAGGATGTCAATGCAATCCTAAGACATTGGTGAAGAGTACTGTCAGTCAGGAAGCAGCGAGTGCTACTTTTGATTGAGTTCATGTGTGAAAAGCTTGATTCACATGTGTATGTTGATCCAAACATACTGATCACACAGTTCGATACTTTCTGAACATTAGGGAACGTTCAGTTGCTGTTTTTTGACATCAATCCAAAACTTCGCTGGCCGTTAGTGAGCTGCATGTCAATAAGTTCCAATGTATATTTCCCCTTGTCGATGCAGGGTACCACTTCCTTTGCTCTGGTTGATACGTCCCCCTCTATTGCAACAGTGAAGGGGTCTCTGGCAAAGCCCATCACCTCTGTGGGCAGAGCAAGTCCATCCAATCGACCGGCAAAGTTCTCTTTCAACCTCGCAATGAAATCTGTCATCACATCCGTGATTTGTGCCGGAGATGTGATGTGTTTGGGGAGCGTCGGAAAATGCAGCATCCGACCCGTGCTCAAGTCGGTCGCGAAAAGGTCCAGCTTGACTTGAATCTGCTCCACAAGATCAATGACCGTTTTGTCTCTGTTTCCGCTTCAGAGTTGAGAGAGACATGTTTTAGAGTTGCTATTATTGGACCACCGTTACTAGCACCACTAGATGCACTTTCAAAAAACGTGCTGCGTTGTGGTTTGGTGGTTTCTATGCAAGGCGGAGTGTTGCGTTCATGGTCTGTACTAGTGTAGGAATTTGGCTACGGGAGGCTGGGCCACTCGGGAGTTGGTTCTGGGCCGCCAGTTGAATAGGCCTGCCTTAGACTCACTAGAGCAGGGGTGGGGAACCTTTTTCCTCTCAAGGGCCATTTCAATTTTTACAACATCCTTCGAGGGCCGTACAAATTATTGAACTCAACGTCTGCTTAAAAAACTCAAATCACAGCCCATTCATTTTGCGTTTCTTTCATGCTGTGCAAAGAAAAAGCAACAGCAACCTCTTAATTCAGATATTTATTTTACAAATCACTTCCCTTTTAAACTACATTCTTGTTTATTAATAACAACTTTTTTTTACTGTCATATAGTATTGTATACCTGTTTACTTTATTCTCTTATTTTTCTATAACTATGATGATCATATAAAGATGTGCCTTTACCTCACTGGTTGGAGAAAAAGCTTCTTATATTCGTTAGCATAGCTAGCTAACCAGATGCTAATAACAACAAAGTTATTGACTGTATGATCTGTATGACAGATGAACAGATCGCAACTGGGCTTTCAACTAAAGACACAGCCACGCAAAAACTGCGGCATGTGTACAGCTCCTTATGGGTATTGCAATTTGTGAAGTCCCGGCCCGGAGCCGCGTTCTGGTGCTCTCCGTTAGAACTACACTCCTGTCAGACGAGACATATAACACGTGATGAAACGTTAGGCTCGTGTTGTGTTCAAGGACCCTGACCTTGGCCAGGAAAAACAATTATTGTTTAATTATTTTGCGGTCTAGATTTCTTGAATTTTTTTCTTTTTTGCGTGTGTTTATAAATTACCTCGAGGGCCGTACCAAATGGTCTCACGGGCCGTATACGGCCCGGAGGCCGTAGGTTCCCCACCCCTGCACTAAAGGATGCTATGGCAGTAATCGAGTCCTGATGTGATGAATCAGGGTTTCAGCAGCCGAGGAGGAGAGTGATGGGCGGAGACAGGCAATGTTTTTGAGGTGGAAAAAGGCAGTCCTGGTGATGTGATTTATGTGGTGTTTGAATTTTAGCTGACTGTCGGAGATGACTGAGGTTGCGGATGTGAGGGGGGGTGATAGAGTGTTGCTGTCAATGGTGAAGTTGAAATTCTGGATGGTTTTGGTACGGGATGGGGTGATGCTGCAAATGCTGCAATCAAGCTAGGATGGTTTATTACAAGTACACATCATTTGATTTTTTTTTTCAGGTTAACATAACTTCTGCAATTGTATGTTACATATTACTGTTGTAGATGTTTAGGGTTCTGCTCCTTTTAACTCACTTATATACTGCTGGGTAGTTTAACTACAGCAATGCATTATCACATCATTTGTTTTTTTTTTTCAGGTTAACATAACTTCTGCAATTGTATGTTACATATTGTTGTAGATGTTTAGGGTTCTGCTCCTTTTAACTCACTTATATACTGCTGGGTAGTTTAACTACAGCAATGCATTATCATTTTAAATGTTTTTGTTGCTTTGTCGCTATCCAGTGAATATTTAGAAGAAGTAGGAGAAGAACCAATTAATCCTTTTTGGTTTATCGGAAAAACTCAAAACCAACACAGCCTGAGATACATGTTTTTTCACTGGACAGGAAGAGAATGAAAAACTAATCGGAAATGTTGTAGAGTAGAAGTATAAAGCCAAAAGTGAAATTCCTATAGCTCAAGTACCTTGCATTTGAACATACACTGTGATTTGTTCTTAAAGGTCCCATGACATGGCCATTTCTACTGATCATAATTCCATTGTTGAGGTCTACTAGAATAGATTTACATTGTTCAATGTTCCAAAATCACATTGGTTTTCTCATACAGCATCTCTGTATAGTATGTATTTCACCAGCCTTTCCTCCTACGAAAAACGATCAAATAGGTTGATTGTTTAAGCAGCTAATGGCGCATTTCCAATGCAGCGGGTAGCCCCGTTTAACGACGACGTTCCTACATCTCATTGGCCAAAAAAAAGCCGATCGCCTACACTGCGTTGCTACCCCAGGTCCTAAACTATAATGGAAATGCGCCACGGCCTCGGATGGCCAGCGAGGCAGCACGAGGCCTGAGCGAGGACGCTTAGGGACGCTTAAACGGGGCCGTTGTATGCGTCTTTGAGTTGTGAAAAGCGCTATATAAATAAAATGCATTATTATTATTATTACCCCGCTGCAGTGGAAATGTGCCATTAGATTACGACCCATAGCCACGTTTTAAAGTGTAGCACCTATAGTGGTCGTGTAAAAAACCACATGCTCCCGTTTGTTTAAGCCAAAATTAAATAATTACATAAATAATTACGCCTATGAAATAAATTCTAAAATAAATAAATGAGGCAATAAATATATATAAATGTAAATTTAAATACACATTTATTTATTTCATGGGACTTTTATTTCATAATGCTACATTTATTTATTTCAAGGGACTTGTATTTCATAATGCCACATTTATTTATTTCATAGGTCTTTTATTTCATAATGCCACATTTATTTATTTCAAGCGACTTATCTTTCATAATGCTACATTTATTTATTTCAAGGGATTTATATTTCATAATGCACATTTATTTATTTCAGGGGACTTTTGTTTCATAATGCCACATTTATTTATTTCAGGGGACTTTTGTTTCATAATGCCACATGTATTTATTTCAGGGGACTTTTATTTCATAATGCCACATTTATTTATTTCAGGGGACTTTTGTTTCATAATGCTACATTTATTTATTTCAGGGGACTTTTATTTCATAGTGCCACATTTCCATTTCTTATATTCAAATGAACAGGGCGTGGTTAGCTCAGATCCAGACCAAAGCAACAGAAGCATCACAACACTGACTGCTCAAGAAGAGGAAGAAAATGAAGGAGAAGCACTACTGAATAAAAATAAAGCAAACTACTAAATGAAAATAAGGCGGGGCAGACAACATGGAAGACGTAGGTGGGCTCCAAGGTGTCATGCTATCCTTAGCAGATCAAATTGATCAACACGGTTTACCAACGGATACTGTTTTTGCCCATATTGAAGACTTTTTCGAAGTACTCGGGCGGATAAGTCCTCTTCAGGATAAAGACACGGATGACGAAGTTTTAAATACTTTGACCCTGATTAATATGTCAAATGTGCCTGTAGAAAATGGCTTATGCCACAATAGGATAGCAACAAGTAGTCAAGATAGTCAGATTAGCTCCGGTTGCTATGCTAACATCCATCCCAGCCTCACGGCATTTTGTGTTATAGTCACAACATTTAATCTATTGACTCGTGTTCACCAACACGATTTTCCCCTTCTTTTTTTTTCGTGTCACACAGAACGATTTTAAAAGCAATGTATTTCTATTGGTAGTATATTTCGTGCCTGCACCACGTCTTTTTGTTCGGTCGGGTCTTGGAAGACCGGAAGCTGTGTGGTTCATAAAAACATTTTCTTACTCAATATCAAGCCACGATTATTGTTTTCATTTTAAATCGTATAATGTCGGACTTTTTTTGCCGTCCGTGAGGAAAATAAATGGGGCTCAGAGCCTCACAATACTGAAATCTGTATTTTTGTTTTAAATGTTCCTTCTAATTTGTTATTCTTTTCTAAATAACACACTGTTATTTACTCAACAATTAGACCCTCCAGAAAAACGCGGGCAAAAATCCTTGATTATGTGGGCTAAATTCCTTGATTATGCGGGCTAAAATCCTTGATTATGCGATTAAACATGCGGGGGTTTTATGTGATTTTATGCGGTGAAATTGCGTGAAGTTGCGAAATATGCGGAAAGTTGCGAAATATGCGAAATATGCGGGAAAAGATAATAACAATTTTTTTAAATATTGGGCTGTCTTACTTATTCTCTCTCACACACAACCTGCCACTAACGTTAAACTCCTTTACTATTCAATTAAACACATTCAATGTTTATTTATTGTAAAAGCAATTGGGCTATTTTAATAGCACACACACACACCCCCCCCCCCCACACACACACACACACACACACACACTTCTCCGCCTCATTCTGTTTTCATTTACTCGTTCGATATCTGACCAGCTTCAATCTTGTAGGCTACTCACTTCGTTTCTTGTAGCCCTCGAAAGGGTTTTGGATGTTGATGCCTTGGTGAACGTGAGTTGTTTGACTTTCTTGTCCGCAGCAGCAGAAAGCATTTTCGAATGTTTGAATGAATCAAAGTGGGTCGTCACCGTCGATTTTCTCTTATGCTCCAACACACAGTTGCACGGGGTGCAGAATAGTTTCCCCCCACTTTTTGCCCGGTCTTGTTAGAAATTAAAATCAATGTTTTGATGGTATAATGTAGCTTAAACATACCGTCAGTTTAAACGCTCTTTTATACTGAAAAACCAGAAATTCTTGTGCACAAGCAGTTAAGCTTTTATTCTGAAAATCCTTCATCTACGGTTAGCATGTAGCATGTGGCTAATATACGATTTCCTAAAGAGGTGAATTGAGAAGCGAAATGACTTGGTGTGGTGAAAACCGAAACCTACTGATTTAACACTACAACGATAGATGTCGAGATACTACCATGTTGAATATTAAATGAAAGTACAGTTTATTTGAATACATTATTGTTTACAGACGAGAGTAGCATGTGACAACATCCGGAATGACCGGAAACCAAACGAGCCGAGAAGTATTGTTTAGAGTATTGATTACAGCGTTTAGAATGTGTTAAATGAAAAGTGATGAAAGAGAATATGAGGAGAAACGGCGTGTTAAGCATATATTGAATGTGAAAAGAACCTATCCTCTGTTTAAATGCAATAACGGACATTGGAGACGAGGTGAGCCGGCTGGCGGGGAGGAGCCAGCAGAGGATATATATAGCAGCGCCGGAGGAGAGATCCGCTGTCTTCTTCTTGCTCAGGAGAACCAGATCACAGCTGTTTTCTGCCGGAACAATATTCTGTCTGTAACACTACCGCGCCTTTTTTAATTAAAGTATCCCATTTGAATCTTTTCAGAGACTCCATTTAGTCTCATTTTAAAGCTTCTCTCCTGGACGTGAGAATAAAGAACATATTTAACAATTGGCGAGCTAGCCAGGATCTCGCAAAACCGGGAGAGACTACAGCAGGCTGCTTGCTGGACCCGCTGGCATCCGTTCAACACACAGAGAGCTCAAATCAACTAGGTAAGGAGAAACCTGTTATATCGAATTCTTCAATAGTTAATGTAGGACAATGTTAGTTCTGTGTGTTTGACGGCGGCCAGCGGATCCTGAAAATAGCTGTGCAATTTAAGTTAAAACAAGCCTAAATTGATAAACATTGGTATCATACCACGTGGCGTTGCTTTGTTACAGGCAGGGTGAGTTCAATTTCTTTTTTTCTATTTAACCCTGCATGCTATTCGTTTGTCTGTTATTACATGTCGGCTAGAGGCCAATCACTATATGTGTCTTTTGTTGCGTTTTACGTTTTACGTGAATGGTTTTAGGCCATTAAGCAGTCGGGACTGCTTGAGGCAAAGACACAGCCAAAGTTTGAAGCTAAGGTTATTGGAGTGAGTGTTTTGTGTAACAACAGTGTGAGGCTGTTTTAAAAAAAGTCCTTTTTCAAGGAAAAGGCCTGAGGAGTTTGAAGCTTTCAGTGGTTACTCTATTTCTGTTTTTCAAGACATTGCGTTGTGGATTACGGCAGGAAGTGCGACATTCGTGCGTTAGATAGACGATATTCTTCTGATTGTGTTTGCTTAGCGTCCTATTTGTCCCATAAATAGCGTGTTTAAACAGAAGAGATGACCATACTGGCTCTTAAAGTCAAAACATTTACGTACATGGGTAGAGGGCTATGACGTAAGGGTATGAGGCCCATTTAAACAGACCATACTGGCTCTTAAAGTCAAAACATTTACGTACATGGGTAGAGGGCTATGACGTAAGGGTATGAGGCCCATTTATCATTGTAAACTAAATAGAAATGTTATTTTAAACTACAGTGTTGTGTGTTGAATTTACTAGACAAAATATCACCTCACCAATTTCAACTCCAGGTGTTTTCTCAAATCCCTTTGTTCTTCAGGTCAAAGGTTGGAAAACCAGTTGCCATCTTGTCTTGACCTCATGTTCACGGTGAGCCACACGGCAGTCACCATTTCATGAAATGCTAATTGAAGTACTCTGTTTGCTTTAACACACTGAGGCTAGGCATTCCATCTTCTAAAGAACATCATACTACTTGTTAGAGTTAGAACTATTGGAAGTACTTCTGCTGGTAAATGTGTATTGGCGGTTTTGTGAATATTCTTCTTTGCAAATGTGTTTTGGCGGTTATGTGCTGTGTTGTTTAACCATAGTGTAAATTCCTATTTTAAAGATATTTTTGAGGAAACTAAGTTTCTCCTTGTTAAAAACGAGTCAGTTTTGAAACAGCTATTCCCTAGTGGATTAAGCTGGAATTTAAAATAGCGCACTCTGGTGGTAGTACAGAATTATTACCCAAATAGCGGAAACACCATAACATTGTGAATTTGAACCAAATTCATATTTCAAAGTCAAAACCATACACGGTACAACTTTATTTTAACATTTCATATTTTAATTTTGCATATTTTTTATATATTAATTAACTTTATTAATATTTTACCTTAAACTTAAAAAAAAAAAAAAAATCTATAAAAATAATAAAACCTTGAGCAAGAAAAAAAAAAAAAAAAAAAAAAGTTAAAGTTCGGACGAACAGCAACGAAGGTGCTAGTCAGAAGATTAGTGCTTCATCTTTGATAAGTTCATAAATAATTAGAGAACATGTCACCAAAACAAACTAAGTTGAGACTAGACGCAGGGCCAGGCTCAACTGCAGATATCAAGGAAAGGGTAAAAATCAGATCCGATGCTTTAACAGTTTCAAGTAAAAGACAGAGGACATGGATCAAAGCCGGACAACCCTCTTGGTATGGACCTGTAAACATTGCTATGAACAGAGCTGAAAAAAGAAAAGCTATGGTTGCAAGTCTGGTACTCCATCTGGAAGATGCCAGCCAAGGATTGACAAACAGCTTACATGTGGAAGAACTCGGCAGAATAATGAAAAAGGAACTCAACAGAGGAATGGAAGAGAGACGAAAGGCAGTTAAAGCCCATAATGACATTGTTGCAGATAGACAACAGAGAGAACAAGAAGAACGAAGAACCGGTGCATATACCTCCATGCCATTGATAGCGGCTGGAAGAGGAGGATTTCGATACAAATCATGGACTCACGGGGACATGGAAGCATTAGTGTCAAAGCTACCTCCACTCACGAAAGGAGGTCAGAAGTGGGTGAATGATCTGAAGAGATACACAGCCCAGGACCACCTGTGCTTGGGAGACATGAGGGCCCTGCTCGGACGGATTGAAAGACGACTTGAAGTGAGAGCAATAGATTCCGAGGCCAATTGCACAAATGACCCAGATGACACTCCATTCAACTACATCAGGTCAAATTATTGGGCTGCTATTCGTCACATCTACCCAACAACACGGAGTTTACATGCCCTCAACAGTCTGAGAAAAGAACCGGGGGAAGACATGTATGCCTTCCTGAAGAGATGTGAAGGAGTGTGGGAGGACTCCACTGGAGAACGAGTATTTGGAAATCCAGCTACATAGAGCCACATATGTCACCACAGGAGGGAGAGGTTGAATGTTATTTAAAAGATAGTGAGTAGAATATTGCATTTACACAGAGCATCCACAGATTAGAAGTAGCAGAGTAGAACATTTAGCAGACTATTTTTGTAATTATGAGAAGGAAAATACATTACGAGTGATGTTGTTCCCCCACACAGAAAACTATTGTGTCCACACAACTAGTGAGGTCAAGAAGACGGGCTTCCACCCAAAATATGCAAGGGGCGGCGATACACCTGACGTGAAGCTGTCCAGACCTGAAAACAGAAACTCGATTCTGTGGTGGTGAAGTCTGGCTACAAAGGGAGGTGTCCGATAGGGTCGCTTGTCTCAAACCAGTGAAGAAGTCAACAAGAACCCAGCTGAACTAGAGAGTGACTGTTAACGGGAGAACAGTGACGGAGTGACGGAGTGACGGAGACTGGCCCAACATTTTCCAGCCAGTACATAGATGGACCCCGTCAGAAGACCGGGGCTGTGTTTAAAGGGGAACTTCATTTATTGTTAGCCAGAAGTGCAGTTTTTAATCAAACAATTATTTGATTTATGGAGTCAGATTACATTTTTCTCATAAACACAATTTTATAATCGGTCTGAAGTATCTGTTTTAAGGCGTGAGCTGCAGATTAAATAACATAACACTGATTGAGAGCTTGGATGAAGAAGTTGTAGGGTTTTTACAACAGTTTGAAGAATCAGTCTTTATTTATTTATTCTTGAGTAACTTTACTGATTTGTGGTGTTGTGCGTAAGGCAATATCTCATTTGAGTGAGGGGCACCAGCCCTTCATGCAGGTCACTCTCTGAGAGAATAGTTCATATTTTCCCTGCAGTTTGGAGAAATATTATTTTATCATATGTTAGTTCAGCAGTGTCAACCAATCCTCTAATCCTAGAATTATTGAGACGCATTAGCGACACCAGGGGTATTGTTTTTCGCAGCAACGATGATGCATAATACCATTACAAAAGCCATTATTGAAACAAGTAAACTATTAGAAGTGCTAATTGCTGATTTTTTTAATAGTGAATATGCATTTATACCATCAGAAAACCATAAATCATACGATATTTTTGTACCCCTTGTGGGTACACGGAGAAGTTATATTTCTTTAATGCAACGTTATGGGTTTTACATGTCCTGTTCATAATACGGTAATCATTGCAATATTAATTGAGCATTTTATGCTCAAAGGAGGGAGTGTCATGATTATACAGATATGTTGATTTCAGTGACGTTGTAGTTAATAAATAATAACATGTAGTCAACAAGAGGTATGCCGAAGCTCGGGCCTTCTCCAAGGAGGGAGTGGTCCAGTTTTAGATATTAGACAAATAGAAGTGGATGAATATGTCAGAACTCTGAGTAATATTATGCAAGTTTTGTCTACACAGCAGGCTAGGAAAACTACAGAGATACCAGACGAGACACCAGAAGAGACTCCTGTTCGGCCAGGTGATTGGGTGAGGGTGAAAGTTCACAAAAGACAGTGGGCTGATCCCCGGTGGACGGAAGCGTGAAAAGTTGTAACGAACTTCAAACGCGCTCCGGTTTAAAGGTAAAGAAAAAGGAGCAAATTGACACCACCTCACACATTGTCACCCTTCACTGGCAACTTCCAGAACATTATTGGGAGTTAGGACTGATTTGGCAGAGCTGGAACAAAACAATAAATAGAAATAAGATAAAGATAGAAACAGCTCAAAAGACAAATTGTCTATAGATTTTTATAGATTGTACATTAATGTGAAAACCTATTTTTTTGGTTTTACATCTGAAAAAGAGTCCAATTTTTTGTATGTTATTTTTGGACTCATTATTTAAATTCTGTAACGGACACAACCAGGGATAAAATAGAGATGATGACAAGAACAAAGCCAAACCAATTGTGGGGTCCCCTAGGGATAAGAGTCAGAATAGCATTGTTGATTGTGCTCATTACACTTGGCACCTTTCTGGTTGGAAGGGGAGTACAATATTATGTAAGACATGGATCCATTAGTTCACTCATAGAATGCCCACATCACTAACAAGACTCCAGCTGGGTTTCAGAGACTTTCACTTATCCCCAGAGCCAAAAGATCAGCTGAGCAACAAGAGGAGGAGTTAGAAATACTCGGTCCCAAACAAGAGGCGGTTATAATCAAGATTATTCACCCCCTTATATGCAGTTCTTGTATCAAATGATGAGATGGGTTTAAGTGATTGGGATATGTAAGTGATGGGGATTTACAGATTAGGGGAATCTCTAAATACACTGGATCCATGTTTTAGTCTGTACCAGAAACACCCCCTGTTAAGCTATGAACAACCGATCGGTGACCTGAGCACAATTATTGAAAATGATTGTTAGACACAGGCTACTAGTACTAACCCACAAGTACAGCTTTGTACGTACAAACTCTATGAACAAGATTCCCCAGCAGATAGTGGCGACATTGCAGATATGTCCAGTCACAAAAGTTACTACGGTTCTAAATAACAGTCAGATTTAAAGTGATGGAGAAAATATGGAGACGTTCTTTTATAGTGTGTGAAATATGTGGTGCTTGAAACATGTAGGTATTTAAATTTATAGAAGAAAATGGTTTCCTGAAAGAGTTAATTGGAATAAACATGTTACAGTGGGTGAAGGCAATGTTTAGGGATATGGTAAAATTATTAGTAGACATGAATTGTGTTTAGATGACATTTAACAACTAAGATGGATAGTAAGATTAGGAAAATAGAGTGGAAAAGGTTGGATTTATTTTACCTCAGTGTGTTAGAATTAACTATAGATAATGCGTCCCGAGATCTCTCTCTCTCTCTCTCTCTCTCCACCTGTCAGAACGCTACGACCCCAACTTCCAAGCAGACAAAAGACCTCACCACGGAAGACTCCTCCTCCTCCATAGAACAGACAGAGAACCAGAGCTGAACCAACAACTCCAACGCTGCATCCAGAACTATCTCCACCTGAGGCATCCAGAACCAAAACCAGGTGACATAAAAAGGCACACTCTCATCGGTCCCCCACAGGACATGAAGTTCCAAGCTGAGCCACAAGATTTGGGCACAAGAGCAGAGTGTGGGACATGAGAGCGGAATACGCCCTCCAAGCAACCAGTAGAGACTGTAAAGGAGGAGATGAAAAGCAAAGCAGATGGGACACTGAAAAGAGTTACAGCGGAAGGATCCAAGAGCAGATGGACTGAGGAGAAGGTGGACGGAAGAGAGGAAAGAACGGAGGAGTTGGCATGGTCCGGCAGAATGTGAGGGGGTCGTGGCTTGACAACCAGAGGGGGAGAGAAGGAAAACGGGAGTTTGTGAGTTTACACATAAACACACTTATTCACCAACGAGAAATACGTAAAGAAAAAGATTTATTAGCCATGAATTAATCAATTGGTGAATTTATAAAGAAAGAAAGAAAGAGGAAACTATTAAATAACCCTAAAAACACACTGAGGGTAGAACATATTATTCAATCTTTTCATCATATGAACAAATTATTCTTTAAGAGTTTTTTATTCGTGTGTGAATTTGGGTAAGATTTAATTTGTTACAGTATAGACCTACAGTTTAAAGGGATGGTTTTAGTAACCACTCTATAAAAGCAGACAAATCTTTATTTGTATGGAAAATGTTAAAGGTAGAGCTAGTACCAAGCCAAAGATGGTATTCCAATCTAGAGTATTGATTTCTCCATTGTAGCATGGTTATTACCTCAGGAGGGAAGATTAAGGTGGAAATAACAGTTGTTTTTCGTCCAAGATGTAGAGTTTTAAAATGACACTGGGCAAAGAGCGAAAGCAAAGTTTAATTTTTTTTTAAAACTAATGTAGTTGGGAGCAATACATGCAGGGCCTTGGAGCACTCATTGTGATGGTGCATATTTGTTACAACAAACATCGTTTAGGGAGAAGGGGTCGCTCAACCCACCCTGCAGATGTTTTAAATCTTACTTGCAGCTTCAGAGGGAGCGCACGGCACCAGAGTATGAGTTTTAAAAGACAAGCGCCACCAGCTCCTAAAGGTCATCCATTCACCAGATGACCTGACATTTAGAGATGTTATTTAAAGGAGAAACATATCTGCCATTAATGTAAATTCCTGAATTAAACTACAAACCATTAATGAAATGACTTCTGTTTTTAAAATCCTTGTTAAAGGAGGGAGTAATTATCACATGCTCGGGCACCCAAGGTTCCACACACTGTAAAAGGGGTTAGCATAGCTATTTAAGTAGAACAGAATTGAAAATAAATTAGTATAATGAGTTATTGATATTCCACCGGTTTTCACACCATTTCAGGGACTTTATCACTGCATTAGAACAGACCACCCAAAGGTACTGAGTAGGAACTTTTAAGTGATGAAATTCTACAACTGTTGTAACTGACCAAAATCTTCTCCCAGAAATGACTGTCTAGAATGCCGTACCCCAGAGTAGAACGCACAACGGCCCCCTCTAAAGAGCATATTACTTTCATACCTTAAATGGTATGAAAGGAGGGAGGGTAAATTTCTCAGGAGGAGACGGTTACAAATGCTAGCAGAACAAGACGACCCACTCCGTATACAGATGTGGATGACAATGATGAGTTAGTTTAAATGATATGGATGTTCGGAGATGAGATTGATCAATGAATGTCCAGCCGATGTGATTCTTTAAATGATGAAATCATGTGAAGAAGTGAGCAAAATTAAAATGGAGTGAATCCATTTCAATTTACTTCATACTATTCCAAGATAGTATATTTTTAATATTTTTATTATTCCAATTAATTTTACACTATTCTATTCCATTTTATTTGACTTTATTATTTTATGCTATTCTAAAATGGTTTGTTTCTTTTCACTTTGTAAAAACAAGTGCCTTAACACTGAGTGTGGTATGAGAACGGTTTCTGTGAAAGGAGGGAGGAAGAAATGTTCTGATACCAAGCCATTGCTGCTATTTTGAAGAATGATATTGAATGTAAACACTAGAAGTTATGCACAAGGGAAAACTTTTATGTTTGAACACAGACAATAATTTATTTTGTATTTTTGTAAAGCCGGCTGGGAAACCATTCCATTTGATTGTAGGTTTGTTAATATGAGATATGTAATATGCAAAGTTCAGATGAAGAACTCATTGATTTCAGTATTATACACACCTTTTAGGTGTGTAAGGAGGGACTGTTAGAAATTAAAATCAATGTTTTGATGGTATAATGTAGCTTAAACATACCGTCAGTTTAAACGCTCTTTTATACTGAAAAACCAGAAATTCTTGTGCACAAGCAGTTAAGCTTTTATTCTGAAAATCCTTCATCTACGGTTAGCATGTAGCATGTGGCTAATATACGATTTCCTAAAGAGGTGAATTGAGAAGCGAAATGACTTGGTGTGGTGAAAACCGAAACCTACTGATTTAACACTACAACGATAGATGTCGAGATACTACCATGTTGAATATTAAATGAAAGTACAGTTTATTTGAATACATTATTGTTTACAGACGAGAGTAGCATGTGACAACATCCGGAATGACCGGAAACCAAACGAGCCGAGAAGTATTGTTTAGAGTATTGATTACAGCGTTTAGAATGTGTTAAATGAAAAGTGATGAAAGAGAATATGAGGAGAAACGGCGTGTTAAGCATATATTGAATGTGAAAAGAACCTATCCTCTGTTTAAATGCAATAACGGACATTGGAGACGAGGTGAGCCGGCTGGCGGGGAGGAGCCAGCAGAGGATATATAGAGAGGCGAAGTCCCTCCCCTTCCGGGAGCCTCCATGGGACCCCGGAAGCGGAAAATTATACATTGAAGTCAATGGAGAGAGAAAAGTCATCTTTTGATCCCGTTTGAATTGTGCCACGAATGACACATATGATGTTTGTCAATCTTAAACAATCATTTCCATGTAAAAAAAGTCACAGTTTGTCGCAAAACTGTTGAAATATAAGACTATGAAAAATACGCAACTAGAAAGACTACAAATCCCAAATGCATTCTGGGACGCGTAAGTGATGTCATAGGCGATAATGCTCCAAGACTGGTTGCGACTCGCAAAGCAAAGAGGAAGAAGAAGACTGATTTATTCCCTCCAATAAATAAGAGATTGCTCCAATAAATTCACTTTTACAAGATGCCTGTGTGCTTTGTACCAGGTTGTAATCACAAAAGAGATCATACCACTTGCTCGTTCTATCGCTTCCCGTCTTATGAAAGGACCAGGAGTCGTTGGACCAAACATATCAGGTAAAATACATGTTTTGCTTGGAACATAGTCAAGTTAGCTACCTAGCTAGTAGCGAGCATGTTAGTTAGCATTACATTACATTACTTAGCCTTGTCATTTGTATTAGCCTTAACATGAAGTAAACCAAAATGTTAAACAGTAAGAGTAGTCATGATGGTAAGTATTTTGTGAAACATTAGAAGAGTAGCCTATCCCCCCCCTCCACCAGGTGCTAAGGGGGCGGGAGGTAGGCTAACGCCACATTAGCATATTTTCTACTTAATGCTATTTGCACAAATGGTTAACATTGAACATTAAAATATCAGGCAGTTCAGGGAGAGTCGAAGGAAGGAAGGCAGGCAGCTTTGCATGACATTCTTCTGGACGTGTTTCATTGTGATGATAGTGAGTCAATCTGTTTGTTGGAAAGACAGTAGTTGAGTGATTACTGAGAGAAAATGATTAAAATAGATAATTATTCAGTGTTGTTACTTTAAAGTGTTGTTACTGACCTTTTTCTCTTTTATTTTCTTTACCTCACCTGTAACTGCTGAGACCCTTAGGAACATGCACACTGGACTGACCTGCTCTGGCAACCTGATTTCCACTGTACGTAATAGTATTTGGTTATGGTATATTATTTATATACATCCAAGGCACAATGCACCCCTCAGAGACACACATGTATTGAGTGTGATATTTTGCATTGGTCATGTGAAATCATCTTTACATACTAGAAAACTGTAGGAGCGGCAACTTGTTTTGAAATTGAATTTTTAATATCCGATAATAAAGTTGATCTGTTTTCTTTATTCTTCTCTCTTCCCAGCTCCATCCATCACCATTCTCTGTTCCTGCAGGTCCTGCTTGCTAATCAATGCTCATATTTTTTTACACAATTACAAATAAAGTCAATGTATTGTATGACACAAAGTTGTGCTTCATTCTGAGTCAATAATAAATTCATTCTGCCTTCAACTGCAAAATTATTGTGGACTGCACCGACATCCATGTAGCTGCTCCCCAGTAAGATGAACCAAGCAAAGTTGACATACTCAACATACAGCTGTACTCTTAAGTTTACATGAAGAATTTGTGAAATATTGGTAATAACAGGTTTAAATGATTATTAGTAATTCATTATATAATTGAGCAGACAGGGAGCCAGACGAGAAAAGCAGAATATGCAGCTGCCATTTTCCACATGGAAAAGAGAAAGGGCCAAGTGTATTTGAGTGGACAAAAGACAAATCCCAAATACGAAAAATAAAATTATACAATTGACAGATATTTATACAAATATATATCCTATATACACCATGTATAATGATGTAGAAGGAAGTGTGGTAGATAACAAGTAAATATAGAGTTACATACAGATCCATGTTACAGCAAAAGATGGAATAACTAAGAAGCACGCAGTATAATAATAATTACACGCAACAATTAAATAACTGCTCAGCATCTCCACCACAATCCCAATCTGCTGTGGCCTGTTTTCCTCCCCTCTGCATAACACCCCATCACACATACGAAACACAACGCAGAGTCCGAGGGTGTTAAGAGTATGTTTATTTAAATGTCCTAACAGAGGATTTTAGCAGTCAGAACAACTAAAGCAGCAGTGTTAATAATAACAGAAACGCCATAGAGTCACATCTAATAGAAATATATAAAAAGCATTTATTTTAATTGTGTAGCAGTCAGTTTATAATTTTGGCAGCACTGTTGAGCATTTTGAAAATGTATTTTCATGCCTCTGTGCAAGGCTTAGTCTTTCTATCTTTATAGCCACTGGTGTAAAGTAACTAAGTTCATAAACTCAACAAGTACTATAATTGGGCACAATTTTGAGATACTTGTACTTGTACTTGACTTAAGTATGTCAATGTTTTGCTACTTTGTACTTCTACTACACTACAGTTCAGAGGTAAATGGTGTACTTTTACTCCACTACATGTATTTAATCCCTTTAGTTACTTTACAGATGTGGATGAATGATGTGAAATATAATCAAGTGCTAAATCAGACTTTAGTTCCACCTGGAGTAAATCCACAAGCTACCCTGCAGTATACAAAGTCATTCAAACTAGCTGCACCTTTACCAGCTTTGATCAATCATTATAAAACATATCATATCTATTATTCTGAAATGGACCAATCTGCACAATGACTACTTTTACTGTCGCTACTTTCACTATATTTTGATCATAATACTTTTCTACTTTTACTTGAGGAACATTTGGAATGCAGGACTTTTACTGTAACAGAGTATTCCTACACTCTGGTACTTCTACTTTTACTCAAGTACAAGATCTGAGTACTTCTACTTTTACTCAAGTAGCCTACAAGATCTGAGTAGGCTACTTCTACTTTTACTCAAGTACAAGAACTGAGTACTTCTACTTTTAATCAAGTACAATATGTATACTTATACCACCTCTGTTTATAGCCTATGAAAAAAACGATTAGAAAACGAAGGCTAAAGCTAACGTTAGCAGATAGTGACAATGTATGCTAGTTAGCTAGCTCAACCATAATATTGCGACAAGAAAAAAAAACTTTTCAGTGCACATCACGCTCTGCCGCTCCGACAGGGAGCTCTACTCTGAACACCTGAACGGCCCGTTCTCACAGCTGTTCACCAGCGGTCCAGTCCTGTGCCACAGTGACTCCGGACGCACAGTTAATATTAACGAACGCACCGTAGGTAATGTAGCTGCTGAAGCTAGACCATCATCGCCGAGCAGCAGAGGCTTATTATACATCATTAGCAGAGCCGACAGGCAGGAAGACTCGAGCACACAGCTCGCGCTTCATTATAATATATAAAAAAAGCTCGCGGCCGCACATTAATCCGGGTCCCAGACCCCCTCCCATACCCCAAAATATTTGTATTGCAGATCTACATGAATCACACAAACGACCTATTTTGGATTCAAAACGGAGAATTTCGCCGAAAGGTGACAAGTTTGCCTGGACAAGATAACCAAAATCCTTGAATCTACACACAGCAAATAAACTCAAATGACACAACGAGATCACACATATAGTCGATATAAAACTGGCCGCTTCAATCTGAAGAGCAACTAAAACAAAACACGGGAGTGTATCTTGTTCTTGTGAACACTAATGTTATCCACAGCATACACAGACACCACGAAGTTCTTAAGGAGAAAACTAGTTGCTAAAACAAAACACGTTAGTGTACCTTGTTAGCTAATGTTAGCTCGCTGACATTAACGTTAAACATTGCACTAATATTATTCACTGAAACCTTGTAAAGCCAGTCCCGCATGCTGGCTCTTACAGAACCGCTCCCTTTCGTGTATGTACAGCTCTCAACATGCCCAGACTTGTAGTGATTTTCACCTCGTTTTATACTTTTTCGCCTCATTCTGAAAGAAACAGGTGAAATGTACTAACGTGACAGCCATCTTTGTGATGGTGACGCGTATTGTGCGAGACCAGAGACCTGTAGTTCACTGAGCGGTTTCACACAAAAGAAATTGTAACTTCACAGTTTTACGACACATTTTTATTTTTTTGACTTGCAAAATGTTCTTTTAATTTGACAAATATCATATGTGTCATTCGTGGCACAATTCAAACGGGATCGAAAGATGACTTTTCTCTCTCCATTGACGTCAATGTATAATTTTCCGCTTCCGGGGTCCCATGGGTCGGAAGTAGATGGGCGGGACTTCGCCTCTCTATATAGCAGCGCCGGAGGAGAGATCCGCTGTCTTCTTCTTGCTCAGGAGAACCAGATCACAGCTGTTTACTGCCGGAACAATATTCTGTCTGTAACACTACCGCGCCTTTTTTAATTAAAGTATCCCATTTGAATCTTTTCAGAGACTCCATTTAGTCTCATTTTAAAGCTTCTCTCCTGGACGCGAGAATAAAGAACATATTTAACAGTCTTTAGTAGAAATGCTCGTCGGTAAATGAGATGGATTAGATTTTTTCATCTTGGTGTTTTCTCTATCGTGTGAGCTCCACACGTTCACTCTATACAGTGTTGTTTACATTCTGTGATGCGCGAGCTGATGACGTCACTTCAAGACGAGTTAACTTTTTTTTTTCTCAACTTTGTGTGGAAAAATGCGGGGATTATGCGGCCTTTTGATAAATATGCGGCCTTTTAAAAATCTGCGCCTATTTGCTGATTATGCGGTAAATTCTGCGATCGCAGAATCGCGTTTTTCTGGAGGGTCTAAACAATAACACGCAATTATCCTTGTTTTTATTTATTTGTTTAATTCTATAACATCAGGCTTTTTTGCCATCCGTCAGGAGCTGAATTTAAAAAATAAACTCACCAGAAACAGACGTAGGCGATACACACTAAACACTGAACTGATAACCCAAGATCCTCAGCTATGGTTGAAGCTCGGTGATTTGGATGTTTTAGCCGCAATTCACGTTGGGATATAGTGTTTATGCGATATGAAATCCGTAAACATAAAAAAATTTTTTTTATAATAATAATACTTTATTCCGAGTGTACTTGCTTTTCTCTTTGAACGTCATCACATAATGGCATTGTAATACACGGTTCGGCTGCATTAAATATTACACATCTGCCGTAGTTCTTTATTTATAGAGCCCTGATTAGAAGACTTCTAGACAAACTGGAAGAAATGCCACAGAAGCTCATAAATAAATAATCAGCAATCAAAATGTCTCTTCACACAACACGTCTCCTCGCAGTATCAATACTAATTCTGCTGACTTTTATATTTGATCTAATTGGTAGATAGGTAGCAGTGCACAGCTAATAGAAAGGGACTTATAGTTTTTAAATATATTATTGATTTTCTTTTAATTAAAGAATGTAAATACTGAGCTGAGAGAATAGTCAGGGGTTTTGGGTGATGGGAGACACATCTATGGAATCAGAATTTCAATAGCTTACCATTAAATTACGGATATACCTTTCTGTCTGTGATGTTTTACAAATCAGATATTAATGTGTAGAAGTAAAACATGTCAAATAATCTAGCAATATCCTGTACAATTATTTGAAAACATGAATAAAACTACACCTCTTCAGATGTTATACATACATACGCTTCCTACACTAATAATAAAAAGTAAAATTTGTTGTGTTAACACTTTAAACTTGACAGTTTTTTAACCCGCACCGCCTAGTGGTTAAAGCACATTATTGAATTTTTTTGTTGAATATGTTATATTTGATGAAAAACATATTAAGAGTACATACTTTCATAGGGGGAAAGTAGAAGGTCAATGATAGAAATATAGAATATAAAATATCAAGAAGATACTGTAGTGATCTCTACAATAAAACAGTTTAGTGCCGGATGTACAAAGATATTAATAGGAGGAAGTGCAAAACAGAAAGACTAATTAACCTTTATAGCACCCCCTTTGGAGAAAAGAAGTCGAGCCCCCCCCAACACAAATAGTCACGTAATGGGCCAAGTTAACATTTATCAAAATACATCAATATAAACGTGAGCATTCCACTTTGCTAGAACAGTGATAATAAAACAATGTTCCATAATTCTGTGTGGTCAAAAAAAAAAAACATAATACAATTGTGCAATCCTTTTGCTACAACAATAAGTTATAATACTTTGCCACTTTGCAAATAAATGAAAAGAAAGAAAAGGCTGATATTTGGCCGAAAAGTGTGTCTTATCACAGCATTAGTGGCTGCAATGAGCCTGTTTTGCACTGCACATATTGTTGGTTTTTGTTAGTTGTTCTCGCGTCCAGGAGGAAGTTAAAATAAGAGTAGTTCAATCAGGAGAGACGTGATGTATGAAATACATGTTTATTATCGGGACCCATGACATGCGGGAATAGTGATTGACGTATTACAACAAGTAACTGTAATGATGTTTTGGCGATTAGGCCCCGGGTTTGCAGGATGATCATTCAGGAGGGAAGAACCGCTCTGATGAACCCCCCGGGGTCTAGACACTGGTGGTGGTGATAGTAGTTTGTCCGATCTGAAGGGAGAAGGTTTCAGCTTGGCGCTGTATTAGGAGACAGGAGGTGAAGGGGTGGAGGAGGGTTGTGCGTTGACACCTGAAATGACAACTGACGGAGAGGGGAGAGCAGATTTAAAGGGGTTAGCAGGTGCGATGATTGGCTAGCCGGGGCGTGATGCCCCTGATCACTTATTGAGATAACGTGTGGCACCCGATAATGTTGTCTTCCTGATTGAACTTGTGCTGAGCTACATTTCAATCAGGAGAGACGTGATGTATGAAATACATGTTTATTATCGGGACCCATGACATGCGGGAATAGTGATTGACGTATTACAACAAGTAACTGTAATGATGTTTTGGCGATTAGGCCCCGGGTTTGCAGGATGATCATTCAGGAGGGAAAGAACCGCTCTGATGAACCCCCAAAAGAAGTGAAGTATGAAGTACTGAGCTGTGGGCAATTCTTACCTTGCGGCTTGCTGCGGAGATCTATGGATGAAATGAGAGATTAACATGGGGACGTGATAAGCGTCGGAATCGCTTCCGGGCTGCGGGGTTAGACATGCGCGGACCCACTGGCCGCAACCTGCATTCGCAGGGTTAAACCTAACGCAGACCCATGTCCGCAACCTGCACTCGCAGGGTTAAACATAACGCAGACCCATGTCCGCAACCTGCACTCGCAGGGTTAAACATAATGCAGACCCATGTCCGCAACCTGCACTCGCAGGGTTAAACATAATGCAGACCCATGTCCGCAACCTGCACTCGCAGGGTTAAACCTAACGCAGACCCATGTCCGCAACCTTCACTCGCAGGGTTAAACCTAACGCGACCCACTGGCCGCAACCTGCACTCGCAGGGTTAAACATAACGCAGACCCGGAGGTCCCAACCTGACGTGTATGGTTAAACATGAACACGGACCCGGAGGTCGCAACCTGACATGCAGGGTTAAACATGGCGCAGACCCGGAGGTCGCGACCTGACATGCAGGGTTAAACATGAACACAGTCACACGTATACATGCTGACGTGCTATGAACCACCACAACCAGTTATAGGCATAATTACCATTTCTATTGTTGAGAGACCTTGGATGGCCAGCACGCGCTGATGTCTGGGCGAATGCAGGATATGAAGGCGGAGGAGGATCACCGTCCGAGTTGCAAGGATGAGGGAGAAATGCCTTGATTGGCAGCAGAGGTGGCTGTACCTATCTGAACGAAAGCCCCGATATGATATTAGGACGCCACAACCAGTTATAGCATATTTACCATAGGTGAGCAGAAGAGATCTTGGATTGGCAGCACGAGCCGATGTCCGGCGAAAAGGGAGATGTAGACAAGTAATGCACGAGAGCTGTTAGCTGGAGTACAGTGATGCATGAATATCATGACCTGGATTAACCCAAGCCAAGTGAGCATAAACCCGAGAATATGGAGGAAGTGCAGATGCACGCAGAAAACCCATACGCTTAGTTAAATACTGAGACATGACCCATGATATAGACTAGCTTAATAGCAGTTAAGTGCGCCAGATGAGTCATAGATGCTGATAAGCTGATTGAGTGATTAGGATCGTCTTCTATCATCTGAGAGGATGATGGAGGGACGCTAGTGTTAGATCCAGCGAGTGTGATAATAAATGTGTAAGCAGGAGTGGAAATCTGAGCGTGCCGCTATAGCGGATGATCTCATGCAGATATTCCCCCCAAAACGGAGGATGTGCAGTGCACGTCCTTAAGAGTCGGGGAAAACGCGGTCGTCGTGAGGCCGGCAGATGCCACGTCCAGAAACGGGAGATGATGCGTGCCGAAGATTATCCGCATGCAAAGTACGGTTGCCCGTTGAGGAAGAGCAACTGTCGTTGAAGATGTTTGCTGTATACGCCTTGACGTTTATGTGGATGCGCGCAGTTTGGTTAGAGAAACATTATACCATGAGCTTGATGTGATGCGGCACTCCGGGTGTGTGACTGGGCCTATAGTTCCTCATGAATAGGAACGGTGTGCTCCTAAGGAGTCTCTTCTTATTATTATTATTCTTCTTCTTCTTCTCTCTTCTTCTCTTTCCCAGTTGAGCAGAGTTAGGTTAGTAATGTTGTATTGAACACTAGATGGCGTGAAAGCACGCATGAGGGGATCTCCCTGCAGTGGGTGATTTGGACTGAGGAGAGACAACTATTAATATTATTTACCCGAATAGCCGGTGGATGCGTAGTTTCTCCTTACTTGACTCCCGCTTAAGCTGAAAGAGTTCCGCTAAACGGATGATGGGAACTTTAAAGCGCGTCGATAATATCTGCTTTGAAGAGCCAGCCTTGGCCTGCACGCTATTAAGATTACATTGTCTCCGTGCGTAGAGGGGGAACATTGACCTTGTCATCGAGATTGCCCTGAGCTATACAAGTCATGCTAGGGCCTATGCTGAAGCAAATAGTGTTGTAACGAGCAGTACGCTTGGACAAAGTGACTAGAACGCAACCGCCCCTTGAAATAATTATACAGTCGAGCAGCACTAAGATCTGTTATTGTGTAGGAAACGGTTAATGCCACAAAGATAGTGACACTAGTCAATGACTGATTAGCTCGGTTGCTAGCAACGTCACTTGTAGGATGCCAGATAACCTTAATGACGGTGTTGTGATGCCGACGGCATAAATCCATACTGAAACATGTCGCTAAGAGATGGGAAATATTTATCGGCTGCTTATGTGACGTCGGACAGTGAGTGCTTAACGGCGACCGCTGGCGTGTGAGTTAACGATGAAATAACTCCGGTGTACGCGCGCTGCAGCGTGTTAATGCCGCTGGATCACATGTACCCGATGCGTCACGGCGTTCTAGAAAAATATAGTTTGAAGAAGTAGTTCTGATGAATCTGCTTTGTATGATTAAAAACTACCCGACGCAATCCTGTATTGATGTTTGTTTGACGGCGGTATTGGGAGAGAAACGGCGATGTAAACGTTACGTCATGACGCGATATTTAGTGGAGCAGAGACTGTGAACGGATTGGGACAGTGCTGCAGAGGAGATGTTGTTGTCGCAGATACAGTCGTTGGTGCACCGAGAAACTGAATATTCTTAGCGGAGACGAAGAGAAAAAATAAATAAATAAAAAATACGATCATTCAGTCAATAATCATTAAATTAATATTGGGAGTCAATTCCTAATTTATTTAGTATCTGGTCGTGTCATAAACAGGATAATGTGCAGCGACTTGGTCATTGAGGAAAAGAAGCCCTACGAAACACCATTCATTTCAGGTAACACTGTTGAAGCTTGAAACTGCGTTAGTACTGACATTGTAATGGGTAGCAATACCCGGCTGCATTAGTAATGCATTACATTCTTAGTACGCAAAGTAATACGTTACTGAAAGTCCATACTGTAAGACGTTACACCCAACACTGCCTGAAACTCACCTTAACCCTGAACTAAAGGTAGCAATGCACAGTGTTGAACTTCCTGTCGGCTCCCAGACCGTCGTCGAAGAACGGGGGGGGATGACTCTGGTCGTCTCCCAGGGCAGAAGCAACGCGCTTCGGAAATACTGGAGAGAGTGAGCTCTTCTTGGGAGGTCGTTGCATTTATTTAGCTCTTCTGTTCGCAAGATAGCTTCGCAAGATCACAGACCTTCCTTTCTGCTGCCTCGTTTACTTCTAAAAAACATGTATCCCGCTCGCTCGCTCTGCATGCGCCACACCCCTCTCTTAAAGGGGTAGCGATCTCGCTCTGCATGACCCGAATGTCATAACAATATAACGAAACATCTCATGAATTTGTTGCAACTGCCTCTTGCCAGCGCTACCCTGACGCCTGTTTTAGAGGTGAGGCGCAGGAGGAAGTAGCTTCAAATGGATGTAGCTTAAGCCCTGCCTGCCTGCGGGAGGGGTTGTGGTTGAAGCCAGCAATGGGTAAAGCTTCGCATGCGATGAGGGCCCGTTCCGCGTGAAGCCGGAAGCGCCGCATTAAGCGGCCCGGATGCCAGTGATGCCCTCTCGAGAGACTGAAGGCGTGCGTCAATGTTCCCGTGAAGTAGGCCATTTCCATTAAGCTGGAGGAACTTCCGTGGAGCCCGATTTCCTTGTCTGCTCCCGCATCCGGGTTTGCGGGGCGGCCGGCTGGAACCGCTAGCCGACTGGGGAACGCCGCCTGCAGCTTAATCCGCAAGACTGCGGAGCTCATGAATAATGCCTGGAGCTGGGACGAAGCCCTGCTGCTGCTTGTGCGTTGACACCTGAAATGACAACTGACAGAGAGGGGAGAGCAGATTTAAAGGGGTTAGCAGGTGCGATGATTGGCTAGCCGGGGCGTGATGCCCCTGATCTCTTATTGAGATCACGTGTGGCACCCGATAATGTTGTCTTCCTGATTGAACTTGCGCTGAGCTACATTAGTCTCTGAAAAGGTTCAAATTGGTACTTTAATTAAGTAATGTGGTTTTGAAACAAACAGCGATAAGGGACAACAGCTGTTGTCTCGAAGTTGGTGCGATGTCTTTCTTTCTATCTTTCTTCTATGTCCGATATCGCGCATAACAGAGGATTTAGATGTTGTGTGTTCATTATAACTTCATTGTATAAGCATTTTAACGGCTGTAATCGTTGTTAGCGTAAAACCGGAAGTGGTTGACAACAGCAAGGCCTTTCAATACAGCTTTTCAAAGTAAACTTAACCGAAAATGTTTTCAGAATAAAACCGTTTTAAGCTTACTGTGTGTTTAAGCTAAATTACGTTATTGAATATTGATTTTAATTTCTTACAATTTCAAGAAACGGGTTTGCAGGCTCAGTGGCGGCGCCAGAAATTTATTTTGGGGGTGCTGTGGGGTAGCTTGACGTTTCATACAGGGTGCTCAAACATTTAGGGTTTCCCATTAATGTACTGGTCGCTACAGTGGAATTTCCTACTGCAACAATCCCCACGCAAATACACAGTGTACCCGCGACTGTTACAATGAAGGCTCGATAATCAGCTCACGGCATATAGGTGTAAGCAGGGGTAAAGTGCTATTTTTACAGGTGGTGTGTGGACCTCACATAGGGGGGTCCGGGGGCATGCTCTCCCGGGAAGATTTATTTTTTAATGTTGAAGTTAAATGCATCAATCTGGTGCACTTTGAGAGCAGAATTAAGAGATCTATGGATACATCTCTCAACACCCATTTGAAACAGAACTGTAAACAGATTTACTTTTTCATTCACGCTTTTACATTTTATTCTTGTTTTATTGTCATATAGTATTTCAAACCTGTTTTTCATTTATTCTCTTATTTTTTTATAACTATAATGATCATATAAATGTGTGCCTCGGAAATAATGGTTTACATTAATCGTGACCAGAACTTTTGGGACCCACTGAGATAACTTAGAATAAAGTTAACTCTATCTATCTAAACACTCAGAGTCCTTTAGTTCACTGAGCCTCTCAGTCTGACAGGAGAGGACTCTCCTCCACCTTGTTGTTGAAAAAGCTCCTTATATCCGTTAGCGTAGATCGCTAGCAACAGAAGCTAACTACGACGATCTCCGGTATCGGTGCGCTCTCTCTCTCGCTCGCACACGCACACAAAATGGCTCGTTCCACACACACACACAGAGCAAAGCTTGAATGAAATACAGAGACCCAGACGTAATTCTACTGTTGTATCATATTATTTTCGATAATAAATGTTTGTGGAAGCGCACCCCCCACTTTGAGAAACACTGCTTTAGGTTAAGGTCTTCTTTTAAATAAGAAAAAAGCTTTGGGGGTATCTACCAGAGGTGGGAGTAGTCATGAGCAAGTCTCAAGTATTGACCTACATCAGGGGTCGGCAACAGGCGGACCGCGGTCCGGATCCGGACCCAGACGCCGACCTATATGGACCCGGATCTATAATCAATACATTAATAGGGGATTTCAATTTTGACGGGGTGATTCTATTTTAACCGCCGCCGACAGGGGGCGAAAGAGACGAGGGAGCGATACAGGGAGAGAAACACAGAAGAAGAGATTAGAGGGCGGCAGAGAGAAGCGGAGAGGAAAGTGAACAGGCGTGTTAGCGGCAGACAGGGAGAGACAAATAATTACACATGGCTCTCTCCAAGAAGAGGAAAGTGGACAGAGAGAACAGAGCTTTTAACCCTGAGTGGACGGACTCATTCATGTTCATCCTGCCCACTGGGAGGACAGAACCAGTGTGTGTGACCGTGGCGCTCATTAAAAATGCCAAAACGTCACTATGAGACAAAACATAAAGTGTTTGACCAAAAATTCCCTCTCAAATCAGAACTGAGGTCACAAAAAATAAGCAGTCTCAGAGCCCGATATGATCAGTCCACCAGGATTAAAACTAAAACTAAATATCGTTCCAGGGCAGGCTAACCGAGGCTAACCAATGAGCACCTGCATGTGTATGAGAATGGCCCTGACGCCATTTCAGCCCAGATTTACAAACTTCTGGCAGGACAAGCTCAAGCTCAATTCTCGCACTGAATTTTAAAAAAATGAGTGAGGGACTGCAATACAAGAGGGAAAGAAAGACAAACTTTAAAACTGTTCAATTGTTATGATGTGTAAAGACTGATATTGATATATAATCGTCTGAAGCTGTTGAAAATCAATTTAACCTACACTGTGTTCTTCATTACACAATTAATCATTTGAAATCTAATTTAGACGATGACAATCATATTAGATTAATCAGGGCCAACCCTTGGCTCTGGAGGAGCGCTGCGCTGGGAGAAAAAAAAGTTGAATACATTTTTTTTCCATTTTTATTCTGCCTAATTTTCTGCCCTTGATGTAATACATTTACATTAATAATTGAATAAAGTAAACACCCTTTGCACCCCGGGCCGGCAACATTTTGCATTTGCCCTGTACGATGGGCGGTGTAAAGGATGAAAGTGGGGGATGTTGACTTATCAGGTGCCCGCAGCTCACAGCCAAAGTGAGAGAGTGAGCAAGAGAGAGAGAGAGAGAGAGAGAGAGAGGGCGCGCATCGGTACCGCAGATTGTTGTTGGATTGTGGCTGATAACTACAGCTCAGTGAGCTAAAGGACTCTGAGTGTTTAGATAGTTCACTTTAGCCTAAGTTATCTCATTGGGTCTCAAACGGTTTGGTCACAATTTATGTAAACAAATATTTCCAAGGCACACCTTTATAATTATTAAGCCTAACCACCAAATCATAATCTCGCCTAGGGCACCAAAATGTCTAGGGCCGGCCCTGAGATGAATATTAACCCTAGAACTGCAGACAATATAGTCAAATCAAAAAGTCTGTTAAAAAAGGCAGAATTCCAGGTAAGAAAATTATATATGGCATTTGCCATTACACATATTTAATTTAAATGTCTGTTAACACTAGAACCGCCAACAGCATCAGCACCGATATCATTTTCAAATCAATTGCAAATTGAAATTGCTTCAGTTTGTCATCATAACAGATCAAAAAGTTCAGCTTAATTTTTACAATAAATCAAGGAATGATGCACTTCTACAAACAAAAACAACATAATTAAAACTGCTTTTCAGGTTTCAGGCTCGAAAATGACATTCCCAGAACAAATGACCATATCTTCCCTTCTAAAAGGGTTAAATTAATAATCTTTTTTCTCAATGTAATGATAAACCTATGAGTTGGATGTAGATAAGTCAGAATCAATATAGATGTTTTTTATTTTAAAGAAAATTCAGATTGAACACGGTAAAAAACTGTAAATTATAGTGTCCGTCCAAAAGATATTTTGTACTTATAGTAAAAACTAACCTTGGACGATGGGTTAGTAGACTAAAAACTTTAGGAATCCAAAGTACAACATATAATAAGTACCCTGTATCAAGATTGATGTAAAACAAGTGATATTTGACCTTTTTAGACATATTTAGCAAAAAAAACCTCTTCTGGGGCCATTTGGGTGGATTTTCCTTATCTCTGGCCCCCCTTCTTCGATTTTGACATGTGACATCTCTTTCTGACCGTTAGAGCCAATAGAATCGAAGGGAAAATCGTCCCACATACACTCATGTTAAAAAAAAAGTTGACGTCTTTGCGCATTCAATGAAGCTACAGAGCGTAGGAATGGCCTGCTCTACTATTTTAAAACGGATTATCAGAACATTTCAAAGGGGACACAGCCACATTGGATATTAACCTATGGATTAACTACATCATCGTTGTTATCGTTTTAATGCCATTGAAGACTAGTTTAGACCAGACAAAGACGAAGGTAAGCCATTTTAGCGTTGTGGGCTACCTAGCGCCACTTGTTTTGATGTAAGTTTTTTGTTGATAACGTCGCAGATTTGTATCTTTCAGTGTTGAGGTGGGCACCGTTAGATTCTGTGTATTTACGATCATAAACGATCTGTTGGATGTGCAGCTAGGATAAGTAATAAGGGAGCTAGGAGTGATTTTCGGTGCAGTAATAGGTTAGCATTTTTCGCTCGGGGCTAATTCAGAGGCTCACTGTTAGCATTGTGTGTTTTTTTTGTGAAAAAAAATGAAAAAGATCAGTTAAATGAGTTTTTTCCCGTTATATGGATATAAAATATTCATAGTTTATTAAATATTAAGGTTCCTTAGACGTTGTCTCCTGCAAATGACGCGATTTCGGCCCCGGAACCGGGTCCGTAGAGATTAAGAGGTTTTTAAACAAACTACTAAAAGTAGATCCACAGATAATACCACGGGGGAAATAAACGAGGCATCTCCTGACTGCCCGTCAGCAGAGATGGGTCGGTTACTTAAAAAAAGTAATATATTACATATTACTTTTAAAAAAAGTAATATATTACACTACTTCGTTACTCTTCACTGCTTGAAGATTCAGTATTCTGAGGCTCTGAGCCCCATTTATTTTCCTCGCGGATGGCAAAAAAGGTCCGACATTATACGATTTAAAATAAAAACAATAATCGTGGCTTGATATTGAGTAAGAAAATGTTTTTATGAACCACACAGCTTCTGGTCTTCCAAGACCCGACCGGACAAAAAGACGTGGTGCAGGCACGAAACATACTACCAATAGAAATACATTACTTTTCAAATCGTTCTGTGTGACTAAATGATGATTAAAAGAAACAAGATCATTGACCCAATGCAGTCCCCCATTGTTGTTGTTGTGAGCGGCGTTGGGGAGAAAATCAGCGACTTAAACGGTGATGCCATGACGCAGCAGCGGCATCACCAGTCGGGCTCTGAGCGGTGGAAACAAGTGGTGCTAAAGAGAAGAACCAGTTAAGCACCAGAAAAGCACAAGAACGGTTCTTGAACCGGAACCAGTTGGGTGGAAAAGGGGCATTGGACATCTTCCACACAAACACGGTGCTCAATCAGTGTCAAAGTATTAAAAACGTCATCATCCGTGTCTATATCCCGAAGATGACTTATCCACCCGAGTACTTCGAAAAAGTCTTCAATATGGGCCAAAATAGTATCTGTTGGTAAATCGTGTTGATTAATTTGATCTGCTAAGGATAGCATGGCATCTTGGAGCGCACCGATGTCTTCCATGTTGTCTGCCCCGCTTTATTTTCATTTAGTAGTTTTCCTTATTTTTATTCAGTAGAATAAATAAATGTGGCATTATGAAATAAAAGTCTCTTGAAATAAATCAATGTAGCATTATGAAATAAAAGTCCCATGAAATAAATAAATGTGTATTTAAATGTACATTTATATATATTCATTGCCTCATTTATTCATTTCAGAATTTATTTCATAGGCATACTTATTTATATGTATGTATTTATTTATGTATTTATTTAAACGGCTTAAACAGCATTCCGTACATAATGAGTTAGATCTCTCCACAATGTGCTTGTCTTAATAAAACCTGCATGTTTTTCATTTTTTTATTTGCATTTAAAAAATGTATATACAGTATATGGCTACAATGCATGTAACCAGGTTGAAAATAACCCTTAAAGTGAAATTAAAACAAGATAATGAATATGTCGTTTAGTTATAAGTGTTGTTAAAATATCTAGTTCATGCAAAGATAACGATTAAAATATATTTCATAATCGTTTAAAAAGGGAAAGTGTAATAAATATGTTTTAAAGACTAAAATGTATAATTTATAAATATTGTGTTTTATTTTGAAAGTTCATGGTTGAAAGAGGAAGTAGTGTTTGTGAATAAGGAAAATGCTGGTCGCTGACTGGTTCAAGGGGCGGGTTCAGGTTCGCAGGAAGTGAATGCGGGGAGAAAGAGAGTTTGCGTTAGAGTCATGGATGTATAATAAGAACTGGATACAGCGTGGGAGGCGGACCTCGTTCATTCCTATGATAGTTGCTCATTGGCGCATGAAGACAAAATGGCCCAACTTTTGAGAGGGCGAAATGTCACGAAAGTATTCATATAATCATATAAGCCATTCTTATTGTGCATCTATGGGTAAAGGTAAAACTCATGTAGTACTGAACAGGTCACATGAACGTGCCGGACGGCGCTGTCCCGTGGGTTAGATGCACATTCATAATGCCGAGGGAAATAACTCTCGGAATAACGTTATTAGCACATTTTACAGCTTGAGGACCGAATGTTTTTAATAAGCTCTACAAATGTTCATACTGGGTATTTCATTTAGTTTAAAAAAAAATTATCCAACGATTTACAGACGTCTCTTTCTCAATGTTAGTCAATGGGAAAAAGTCTTTCCGGGCCCAGCGACTGATACGGAAGTGTAGTACCGCTGTTTGGCCACAAAGACTATTGTCCTCAGAGTTCGGCGCACTTCCTAGGGGCTTGGTTAGAGTGGTGGCTTGACTGACAAAGTTGCAGCACACAGAGTGAATTAAAGTTGACAGTTTATAGCAAATAAGTAGGGATGCTCCGATCAGGGTTTTTGGGGGCCATCGCCGATCACCGGAATCAGTATCGGCCGATACCGATCGTCGATCCGATCATAGGGTGGGTGGGGGCTATGGGGATCTGCCATTTAAAATGTAAATGTAAAACTCAGTTAATGGGGCTCATTTTTATATTGCTTCAGTTTATAGTCTTAACGGATCGAAAAGTTCAGATACATTTTTCAATACATGACGCGCTTCCACAAACAACCCAGCTAGAAATGTTTGGTTCTAAAAACATTCTGAGAATGTTACAGTCATTGTTCTAGGAAGGTTTTCAGCGGGAAGTTTTTGTTTGGTTCCCAGAACGTTCTTCTGAAAGGTAGGATAACGTTCTCTAAAAACATTCTTAAAATGTTTGGCGATAACATTGTTAGAACATTATGCCCTGCTATTCTTAAAACTTTTTCACCGGGAAGTTTTTCTTTGGTTCCCAGAACGTTCTTCTGAAAGGTAGGATAACGTTCTCTAAAAACATTCTTAAAATGTTTGGTGATAACATTGTTAGAACATTATGCCCTCCTATTCTTAAAACGCTCTCTAAAAACATTCTTAAAATGTTTGGTGATAACCTTCTTAAAATGCTTTTGAAAACATTGTTAGAACATTATGCCCTACTGTTCATAAATCGTTTTCGCCAGAAGCTTATTTTTTAGTTCCCAGAATGTTCTTCTGAAAGGTAGGATAACATTCTCTAAAAACATTCTTAAAATGTTTTTGATAACATTGTTAGAACATTATGCCCTACTGTTCTTAAAAAATGTCCACCTGCAAGTTAGATTTTTTATGTTGCCAGAATGTTATTTTTTTAGAGAAGGATAACATGGTTTATGTTTAATAGATTATGCAAATGTTCTATGGTAACAATTTACAAAAATATGTTAACATTATTATAACATAAAGACATAATATTCCTGTAATTGTTCAACTCAAAATTCCTGGTAAGTGGACCGACCACTGTGGTCATTAGGATGATTATGATAGTTTACTTAACTATTGGAATTTGACTATTAACACGTGTAAAAGGATGACACGGAATCAGCTGGTGAAAGTAACATTTGTTTATTAGAAAAGGGGAGCTGGGAGTGGAGGTTGGTTATGCGGCAGTGGGAAACAGTTGTTCCAGGGTTGGTAGAGACGCTTGGCTGGTCTTGGGAGTGTGGAAGACCTTGGATTCCTCCTGGGAGAGACACAAAAATCAGTGTGAGGTAAAAGCAGGCAAAGTTGTCAAAGAATATGCTGGTAAAAAAGAGCGGCACGCAACAAACCGTTCACGGCAACAATCCGGCAGGGAATGAGTGCAGGCTGCAGGTTTTCATAGTGTGGCTGACGAGCAGGTTGCAGGTGTGGTTGATTAGAGATTGCTCCCAGCCGTGTAGAGCAGACCAGCGGGCAGAGAGAGAGACACACAGTAGAAGCAAACACATACAAACACTAACAGGGGTTTCAGGGACGGGCAGTGATAGTCGGTCCGTTCTTCTATATGTCTGTCTTTGGTTTTCTAAGTGTTATTCGATCCATATGACAATAGAGATATGTGCATAAACAACAAAAACACTTGGGGTATAATGTTCAAACAATGTTATCACCAAACATTTTTAAAATGTTTTTAGAGAACGTTATCCTACCTTTCAGAAGTACATTCTAGGAACCAAAATAAAACTTCTCGATGAAACCATTCCTAGAACAATGAATGGTAATATTCTCAAAATGTTTTTAGAACCAACAATGTCTAGCTGGGAACTCAGACATGCCTACTGTTGAGGCAGAATCTCTGCTTCGCGCGTTCCTCTATGAGTTTGTTTTAAAAGAAGGAAAAGTCAAAGCAGCCAGGATAAGGGTTAAACAATAATCTGTTTTAATGGTGGAAACATACAATACATCACCCAATCACCTAATCAAGAAGCACTCTGCAGAGTACTCCGGGCTCAGGTTCTACCACCGTGTGAGACACGTCTCAGGAACGGTAAGTCAAAAACAAGAGCGCCGATCTTCAAAATGATCACAACATTTATACACAGGTGGGGAGGAGTTTTGTCGCTTGCTCTTCCCTAGCTATTTGTTATTGGCGAGTTCACTTCCGAGCGAGCTAGCCAGTGAGTTGGCAGTGTTCCATTGGTCGGTTTCCCTTCTGGGCGGGACCCCAGGTAGTGAGTCAGCAGTTTGTTGATTCCATCTGTTGCTTCTGTGTGTGTGTGTGTGTGTGTGTGTGTGTGTGTGTGTGTGTGTGTGTGTGTGTGTGTGTGTGTGTGTGTGTGTGTGTGTGTGTGTGTGTGTGTGTGTGTGTGTGTGTGTGTGTGTGTGTGTGTGTGTGTGTGTGTGTGTGTGTGTGTGTGTGTGTGTGTGTGTGTGTGTGTGTTTGTCCCTCTGCCCTCAGGCAGATCCCCCAATCAATGATTTGGAGTCATGACAGAGGACTCTTTGACAGGACACATACTCATTCCCCCTAAACATCTTCAACACACACACACATCCTATCATGTATCTTATCACACAACAGTCACCTGTTTTTTCTATGAAAGCCATATTTGTAAATATCCAAACGCCATCGTCCCGTGACAGTCACCGAATCAGTCAACCAACATAAGTTAATTGTTCTTGTGGCTTAATGGCTTCCCTGAACTTCCCTTCACCCCAAAGTCAGCTCTCTGGAAGGAATACATTTAAAAATGAGAATAAAGGACTATGGCCTCGGTAACTGTTTGACTCAATTCTCAAGGCCTCTTTTGGGGTCTGTAGGAGATAAATCATTAATTCTACAAGACTTTAACTGCCTTATATCTGAAAATGTATCTGGGAATTCCCCTGTTAATTGCAAGGACTATTGATAATTAACAGAGAGACTCTAGGGGCCTCTTCTTGGTATCTGCTAGGCAGAAGTCACTCAATGCAGAAATCACAAGTTTAACACACATTCTATATAAGGTGACATTAAAATGAATATACCAGATTGAACTTTCCTGCCATAACACGTTACTTTAATCCTTCAAATAATTCAAATAATACTTCACTACGCAAATATGCAATATCATGGATTACGTGCTTGTTTTTTTCTAAAAAGGAAAATGTGGTGACATCAGATTTCTTTTAAACATCCTTTTCAAACAAATGCAACAACCTTGTTTTTTAAAGCGCACTAAAAATAAATCTGACGTTGACCATGACCCTGTTAATATTTCGCATCACAGGAACATTTTATAAAAAAATAATAACCTCCTGAAAACATTATCCAAATGTTGCTTTCAAAAGGTTCTTCTTTGGTTATCATGTAACATTGAGGGAATGTTCTATAAAAGAACATCTTTAATGTGTTACCCCAACAACATCCAAAACACATCCTTAGAATGTTGGAGGCAAAACGTTCCACCTTTGTTGACTTATCACATGAAAGGAACATTTTATAAAAAAACGTTCTGTCATCTCAGGCCGCAATAACATCCTCAAAACATCCTCTGAATGTTGCAGTTAAAACGTTATTTCTTAGTTAACCTTAAACCTTATAGGAACATTATTTGAAATAATAAACATCCTAAAAAGGTTATGTGAACATCAGATTTAAACGTGTCTTTAAAACCTTATTAGAACCTATAGGTAACGTTAGCCAAAGTTGTGAGAACGTTCCCCGCTAGCTGGGATGTATTTATTATAAACGTTAGTCCTTAACATCTATCACTGTGTATATCACCATTCAAACATATTTTAAATGTTGAACAAACCCAACACAGCTCTGTGAAATGTTGACTTTATTTAATCATTTCAGTAAAAACTAACGTTCATATTTCTCTTTTTGATTATAATACTGATGAACGTTCAAAACAAAGCACTTTGGCAACTTACCACATACGTTTTAAAATGCTTAATAAGCACCGTAAGTTTCATGATATAATTTTTCCGTCATAATCGGTTGTTTCTGTGAACGGCCGACGGTTGTGTGATGGCAAATGCTGCGGCTGCAAGGCATTGTGGGGCAGCATTTTCTCCTCTCTTTTGGTGAGGGAGGTCCAGTGGTTCCTAAGCTAAAGGAGGTTATAAAGGAAGTTTGAAACCTCCTTTCCTATCATGTAGAGAATTCGAACGGCACTTATTATTAAGATGTATGCGCTCATACATCTTAAGAAAGTTATCATCAAAAATGTTAAGAATGTTTTTAGAGAACGTTATCCTACCTTTCAGAAGAACATTCTGGGAACCAAAATAAAATGCCCCACTGAAAACGTTTTAAGAACAGTAGGGCATAATGTTCTAATAATGTTATCAAAAACATCTTAAGAAGGTTATCAAAAACATCTTAAGAAGGTTATCACCAAACATTTCAAGAATGTTTTTAAAGAACGTTATCCTACCTTTCAGAAGAACATACTGGGAACCAAAATAAAACGTACCACTGAAAACATTCCAAGAACAACGAATGGTAACAAACATTTCTAGCTGGGAACTCACACATGCCACTGCAAACATGCAATATCTGCTTACAGCTTATCATGAATTACGTGCTTGTTTGTTTTTTTCAAAAGGAAAATGTGGTGACATCAGATTTTTTTTAAAACATCCTTTTCAAAGAAATGCAACAAGTTTGTTTTTAAAGCGCTCTAGAAATAAATCTGACGTTGACCATGACCTTGTTAATATTTGCCATAACAGGAACGTTTTATAAAAAAAGAATAACATCCCGAAAACATTTTCAGAATGTTTCTTGGAGAATGTTCTTCAATTATTATCATGTAACATTGAGGGAACGTTTTATAAAGAACATCTTTAATGTGTTACCCAACAATGTCCAAAACACGTCCTTAGAATGTTGCAGGCAAAACGTTTCACCTTTGTTAACATATCACATTAAAGGAACATTTTATAAAACACTTTCTGTCATCTCAGGCCTCAATAACATCCTGAAAACATTTTCAGAATGTTTCTTGGAGAATGTTCTTCATTTGTTATCATGTAACATTGAGGGAACATTTTATACAACCCTTTCTCTCATCTCAGGCCTCAATAACATCCTGAAAACATTTTCAGAATGTTGCTTTGAAAATGTTCTTCATTTATTATCATGTTACATTGAGGGAACGTTTTATAAAGAACATCTTTAATGTGTTACCCAACAACGTCCAAAACACGTCCTTAGAATGTTGCAGGAAAAACGTTCCACCTTTGTTAACATATCACATTAAAGGAGCATTTTATAAAACACTTTCTGTCATCTCAGGCCTCAATAACATCCTGAAAACATTTTTCAGAATGTTGCTTTGAAAATGGTCTTCATTTGTTATCATGTAACATTGAGGGAACGTTTTATAAAGAACATCTTTAATGTGTTACCCAACAACGTCCAAAACACGTCCTTAGAATGTTGCAGGCAAAACGTTCAACCTTTGTTAACATATCACATTAAAGGAACTTTTTATAAAACACTTTCTGTCATCTCAGGCCTCAATAACATCCTGAAAACATTTTCAGAATGTTTCTTGAAGAATGTTCTTCATTTGTTATCGTGTAACCTTGAGGGAACATTTTATACAACCCTTTCTCTCATCTCAGGCCTCAATAACATCCTGAAAACATTTTCAGAATGTTGCTTTGAAAATGTTCTTCATTTGTTATCATGTAACATTGAGGGAACATTTTATAAAGAACATCTTTAATGTGTTACCCAACAACCTCCAAAACACATCCTTAGAATGTTGCAGGCAAAACGTTCCACCTTTGTTGACATATCACATTAAAGGAACATTCTATAAAACACTTTCTGTCATCTCAGGCCTCAATAACATCCTCAAAACATCCTCTGAATGTTGCAGTTAAAACGTTATGTCTTAGTTAACCTTAAACCTTATAGGAACATTATTTGAACAAATAAACATCCTAAGAAGGTTCTTTGAACATCAGATTAAAACGTTTCTTTAAAACCTTGTTAGAACCAATAGGTAACGTTAGCCAAAGTTGTGAGAACGTTCCCCGCTAGCTGGGAACAACCAACATAATTATTACATTCAAATGAAGTACATTATTCAAGTTTTCATTAACTTTGGATAATAACACGGGAGTAATTAGCGGAAGCGCTCTCTTTTCCTCTCTCCCTCTCTCTCTCTCCTGACAGCCTGTCAGTATCCGTCTCATGTATGGGATTAGGTTTGTTTCATAAAGATAAAGCAACACTTTCTCAGAATCAAGCAAAACTAAGAGTTTTAGAGAAAAAAAAACAGTAATCATAATTTGTGTAATCATCTAAACTATAAGTATTTTTTCTTTGTTTTAACATGTCTTTTTGTTTGCTTCTTTCTCAATGATCAGACTTTTGATCTCGCTGCAGCTCTCTCGTTTGCGCTCCCTCGTTTTTTGTTTTCGATTCTGACCATAGACTGTATATATAAATGGACGTAGGGTCTGTGACGTCACCCATAGGATTCTGCAGAGTTGCCGAGAAGCCCTTAGTAGGCGGAGTCGGCCGCTAACGGCTCGACAGTGACGTCAGAGTTCAACTCCCGCCTACTCCAGCCTGCTCCAAATAAGGGCAAAGAGGCGGAGCCAAGGCGGGACCTGCTGCCACCGAGCGGAAAGTTCCAGAGCTAGCTGAAGCTACCAAGCTAAGCTAACATGCTCCCCATCTGCACACTGCCGTGGCATTTTACGTTTCTAAGGTAAGCAGACATGAAACTATTCAACAAAACTATAATAATAATCTAAGTTATTGAGTTTTTAGCATAATACTTCAGAATCTTAAAATCCCTTAACGTTTGTATGCAATTCTGCTAAATTCAACACTGGAATCAAGCAAATGTTAATATGTTTGCACGACATTAGTTATTTATATTTTGATATCTCTTAATTATACGTTTAATACATTTAAGTCAAGCTAAGGTACATGTGATGGTAGCTATTTAGTGCTCTTACCTGTGAGGCCTCCTCCAAACAGCATAATAACCAGACTGTATCATTAAAACTAAGTACCAGTTCTAGATCCTTGACTTTAGACAAACAATTCAAAAGACAAAATGTATTTAAAGACAAATATTTATTTGAATGTGCCTCTTAACCTGAGATATTAGTTATACAGTAATAGTATTGACAATCTAAAAAAACTGAGCAACTCAACAGTCAACTTTATATTTCTTGTTGTCTACTCTTAAGCATTTATTATTTTCATTTTCCCCCTCTCATATTCAGTGTGGACGGATTGAGACAGCGTGGTGTCCAGAGAGATGCTGACACTTCAGGGAGAAACCTCCGTGTGATGAACGTCCTGTCTGTTGGTTTGGAGAAGACTGAGGGTCTTTCATCAGCGAGGAGGACCAGGCCTGATGGAGGAGCTGATACCATAGCTGATACCAACTGCACAGGCCTAGTCTGTCACTTTATTTGACTAAATGTGTTTACTTATACATTTAATAGGTTTACACCTTCTGTCCATATGTGTTTTTTATTTAAAACATGTTTGATTAAGTTTTGGTTCACATTTCAATAAATTGTATTTGTATTTGCACTCCTTTCGTCCATTATTCATTACATTACATTTCATTTAGCTGACGCTTTTATCCAAAGCGACTTACAATAAGTACATTCGACCAGGAAGATACAACCTTGAAGAAAACAGAATCATATAAGTACATCAGGTTTCATAGGGCCAAACATTTAAAGTGCTACTCAACTGGCTTTATAAGCCAGTCCTTGATTAGTATATAAGTGCTTTGTTAGCAGTTCTGTTAGTAATTCTATCGCTCTAAGTGGAGTCGAAAGAGATGAGTTTTCAGTCTGTTTTCAGTCTTTTAAGTCTTACAAATTACATTTATTTTGCTTGACTCAGTTTTTTTTCTCTTAAACTCTTAGTTTTGCTTGACTCTGCTTGAAGTATTCCTTTATCTTTATGAAACAAAACTAATCCCATAATCCCTACAAATAAGTATGTAGTTAGTGTCTCAAGATTATCAATTTGACAGTCTTCATATGGATTATTTTTCTACACACTGTCTGCAAGGAACTGGAAACCTTTCTACTCAAAGTTTGGTACAGCTGCAGGTATCGCTCTGGTTTTATTGCTCATTTGAGTGAAGAGGATAAATAGTTTAGAATTTCAACCCTCTCAAGCATCAAATCAGGCCTTCAACGTGAGGGGTTTTATTTCATTTTATTTGCCGGCTTGTGTGTGTGTGTGCTATGTGAGTGTGGGCCCACTGAGTTAAGTGTGAAATTGATTCAAAGGTGACCTGAAATATATTGATGTTATAATAATTTCCAGTTAAAGGGATTATTAATCTGACATTATTGAAGGTACATTCTGACTGTATATGCATGTTGTTTGTTCACAATTATAAAACGGACAAGTCAAATCAAGCAATCTGATTGGTTCTTAGCCGTGATATACTGAGCGTATACCACGGGTAGAATTGTAAGTTACTTTTCACAACAAGTCAGTATCCCTCCACGTCTGAGAAAAACAGTATGCCGTTGGGCTGAAAAGCAAACTGCCTGCAGTTTGCTTTTCATACTGGAACAAGAAAGCAGCGGAGAAGTAACGGGGCAGAAGCCCTCCTTTTTGACGCAGCGGTCCAGACATAGACATCAAACGGCAAAACATATTCAGTGTGCAGTTCCTTTGGCATTAGGGCAGTGATATCTAGATACTTTTGAAGGTTTAACATAATGAATTGTGCTACTTTTAAAGCAAGCAACGATGTTTTCAAATCTGTAATCAAAGAGGTCCGCAAAAACGCTATCGACCAATCAGATTGCTTGATTTGACTTGTCAGTTTTATAAACATATTTAAATGTCTTCCGTTACGAAACAAACATACAAAGCATAAAATGGAAACATTTAAGATTAACTTCGACCTCCGGGGGGGTCTTACTATGGAGGAGTGGATTGAGCAGTGACTATCTCCAGAAAAAAAAGTACCTAAACTACGACATGCAGAGCTACGTGAAGAGCAGGTAGACTAACTGGAAAAGTACCACCATTCAAAAGCTTTCTGATGCGGGTCTTGAAAAAAAGCTGAGAAATTATGACCGTTAGTGGCCACAGGTGCGAAAGCTCTCTCCAGAGCTACTGGAAGCCCAATCTCGGGGACTGGAGAAAGTGGAGCAATATTCTCGCCATGCCAAGCAACAGCCTCGAACAACCTCAACCTATACAAGTGACCACGTAAGCCATGCTACTGATGCTGGACAGTTTTTCAGTGGATGCACAATAAACAGCAACATACACATTAATGTAAATAAACAGCCAAATAATGGATCAACGCTCTCTGTCTAATATGTTTGCTTGCTGTTAGTGTTGTTGCATAGCAACCACCTTTTGTGCAGAAGGCAACGGAGGGACTATTTTATTTTGAACATCATTATTTACTAATAAAAACTATTTAAATTAGAGTGTGTATTTTTCTTTCATATTGCCACACTTGGTAACCGTTTTATAAAAGCAATAGCTCACTTCAGGCCGTGATATATGCTCATTATATCACAGCTAAGGGGGTTGTCGACCCTCCGCTTCGCGTCGGGCCGAACCACGCCCCCTAGCTGTGATATAATGAGCATATACCGCGGCCTGTCGTGAGCTATTGCTTAAGTATACAGTAAATAATTGAGATCTCTATTTCTTAAACTGATTGACACAAAGGACTCACAAAGACTCAGATGCACGATTCTTTCTTGATTTAAAAAAATACCTTTTAATATAGAAAAAGGTTTCTAGGATCTACTAGGATACTCAATAGTTCACTAGGTTCGACTAGTATGCTCAAGTTTTACACGAGGGAGTACAGACATGGACTTGGTATAGAGACAAGACGAACCGACAAAAGACAAAAGGAGAACAGGGCTACATATACACACAACGGTTAATGGGGCACAGGTGAAAACAATCTTGAGCAGGAGACCACAATCAAGCTGGCAGGTGACACACAACGACAGGAAGTGTAGACACCTGAAAAGAGAGGACAGAGTCAACATCAAAATAAAATGCAAGGCCACAAGAATAAACACAAAACAATAAACTAACAGAACTCTAACGCTGAAACCTTACAGTACCCCCCCTCTTACGGACGGCTCCAGACGTCCCTGAAGCCTGAGACTGTTCTCTGTCAAAGTCAGATATAAGGGTCTTGTCCACAATGAAGCTGCCTGGGACCCAACACCTCTCCTCTAATCCATACCCTACCCAGTCGACCAGGAACTGTCTACCTCTGCCCCTCTTCCTTTCAGACAGTATCTTGTCCACAGTGTACACTTGACTTTCTTCGACAATCCGGGGAGGTGGAGGGGGCGTGGAGGCGGGGACCAGTCTGCTCTCTTTAACCGATTTCAGCTTGCTGACATGAAACGTGGGGTGGACCTTGATGGACTGTGGAAGACATAAACGGACAGCAACAGGGTTAACCACTTTGGCTATGGGAAAAGGACCAACGAACCGGGAGCCAGCTTCCTGGAGGCGTCATGGAGAGGAAGATCCTTGGTAGATAACCACACTCGTTGTCCGGCCTGGTACTTAGGGGATGGACGTCGTTTCCGGTCGGCCAATACCTTCATGCGAACAGCACTCCTCTGTAACATATGGCGAACTCCCGCCCAGACCCGACGGCAGCGGCGAACCAGAGCATGGGCTGATGGTACGGTGACCTCCTTCTCGAGCTCCGGAAACAACGGAGGTTGGTATCCATGGACACATTGAAACGGGAGATACCAGTGGCTGATGTGGGTAATGTGTTGTGCGCATACTCCACCCAAATCAGACTCTTACTCCAGGTGGTAGGTTTCTCGGACACCAGGCATCTCAAACAGGTTTCCAAATCCTGATTCATCCTCTCCGCTTGTCCATTAGACTGTGGGTGGTATCCGGAGGTCAGATTAACAGTGGCTTGGATTAGGCGACAAAACTCCTTCCAAAAACGTGACACGAATTGTGGGCCTCGGTCTGAAACGACATCACTGGGAAAACCATGGATCCTAAACACATGGGACAACATGGCCTCTGCTGTTTCTTTGGCAGTAGGTAACCTGGACATGGCGATAAAGTGTACCATTTTAGAAAAACGATCAATCACAGTGAGTATGGTGGTATTACCTGCCGATGTTGGCAATCCTGTCACAAAGTCCAACGCAATGTGAGATCATGGTCTGTTGGGAATGGGCAGAGGTTGGAGAAGACCTGCCGCAGCTTGCCGAGAAGTTTTGTTCCTGGCACACACATGAAACGCTGCCACATATTCTGCAACATCCTTCCACATCGCCGGCCACCAGAATCTGTGTCTCACCATGAAAAGGGTCCTTTTGTTTCCAGGATGACAGGTAAGTACAGACGTATGGGCCCAATGAACAACTTGAGATCGAAGTTGTTCCGGCACAAACAAGCGATTCTGAGGACACCCTATAGGGACAGGATTCACGCTGTTTGCTTGTTTGACCTTGACTTCAATGGGCCAGGTCACACTCCCTATCACTCGGTCTGGCCGCAGAATGGGTTCTGGACTCTTGGAGACTGGTTCCCGATCATACATTCTGGAGAGTGCATCAGGCTTTCCGTTCTGTGAACCAGGTCAATATGACAGAGTGAAACTAAATCTATTGAAGAATAAAGCCCATCTGGCCTGCCTAGAGTTCAAACGTTTGACCTTCCTGATGTATTGCAGGTTTTTGTGATACGTCCAGACCAGGAAACCCTGCTCCGCTCCCTCCAACCAGTGCCGCCACTCCTCCAAAGGAATCTTCACAGCCAACAGTTCCCGATTTCCCACGTCGTAATTCCTCTCAGCAGATGACAGCTTTCGGGAGAGATAGGCACAAGGATGGAGCTTATTGTCTGCCGCTGACCTCTGGGACAATATAGCCCCTGTTGGAGGTGTCTACCTCTACCACAAACTGTCGGCTGGTATCAGGTACAGTCAGGATGGGAGCTGTTATGAACCTTTTCTTCAGTGTCTGGAAAGAGTCCTCTGCCTGTGAAGTCCACACAAACTGAACATGGGGAGAGGTAAGGGCATGGAGATGAGAGGCAATGGCACTGAAATTGCGTATGAAACGTCTGTAAAAGTTAGCAAACCCTAAGAACTGCTGAGCTTTTTTCCTGGAGCTTAGCGTTGGCCAAATAGCCACGTCGCTGACTTTAGCTGGGTCCATTTCCATTTTGTTTGGAGAGATCACAAAGCCCAAAAATGACACTGAGTTGACATGAACTCACATTTTTCGGCTTTCACAAACAAATTGTTCTCAAGGAGTCTCTGGAGAACAATGGTAACATGGTTAACATGGGTTTTCTCATCAGGAGAAAAGATGAGAATATCATTGAGATACACAAAACAGAATATATTCAGGAAATCTCTCAATACATCATTGATGAGTGTTTGGAAAACAGCAGGTGCATTAGAAAGTCCAAAAGGCATAACCAAATATTCATAATATCCTGTGGGTGTATTGAACCCTGTTTTCCACTCATCCCCCTCCCTGATGTGCAGTAGATGATATGCATTCCTTAAGTCTAACTTGGTGAACAACTTAGCTCCTTGTAATAGTTCAAATGCAGTTGAGATGAGTGGAAGGGGATATCTGTTCTTTATCGTGATCTGATTTAGTGGACTGTAATCAATACAGGGCCTCAATGAACCGTCCTTTTTTCCCACAAAAAAGAAACCTGCTGCTGCTGGGGATGATGACGGCCGAATCAAGCCAGCTTTGAGTGATGATCCGATATACTCTTTCATGGCCTCCCTTTCTGGAGCCCGAGAGAAGGTCTATGGGGCAGTCATACGGTCTATGGGGAGGCAAGGAAGTGGCTCGTGTTTTGTTAAACACCTCCTTAATGTCAAGACAACACTCAGGAACCTTGAACAAGTCAGGAAAGTCAGAATGTTTAGAAGAAGCAACACTGTCACTACCTGGCATCTGTTTAACGTTCCTAGATCTGTGTGGGCCGCTCACAACTGTAGGAGAGGCTAAACATGAACGAGAGCACTCACTTCCCCACCCCTTAACCTTTCCTGTATGCCAGTCAATGTGCGGGTTATGTTTTACAAGCCAAGGGTAACCCAAAATGAGAGGATGTTGAGCTGAGTTAAATAAATGAAAACTAATATGCTCACGGTGCCCCTGATCTATGATAATAACTAGTGGCTCAGTGCGATGAGTAACTGTACATGAAAGGCGACCATCCAAAGCGCTAGCCTCTAATTGCTGATCTAAAAGGACAATGTTTAAGTTCAAACTTTTAGCCAGCTCCCAGTCTAACAAGCTCTCATCAGCCCCAGAATCAATTAATGCATCCTGTGTCGAAGTTTTATCATTCAGTTTCATTTGTACCTGAATCAATTTTCTCGAGGGAGGGTCGAAAGAAGTCACTCGGCTCACCAGCGTCCCTCTTCCCGCTGATGAGCCTGATCTTTTGCCGGACAGGCTGCCAGAACATGACCCTGCTGGCCGCAGTAGAAGCACCGCCGCTCCCGTAGACGGCGCTGACGCTCCTCCGGGGTGAGTTTGGCTCTTCCGAGCTGCATCTGTTCCTCCGCGGCGATAGGGGTCGCTGGTCGCTCTTGAGACGAAGTCCGGGTATTTCTCCGCCAACCGTAGTGTTCCCTCTGTAACTCCTGTCTGAACAGTGGAGTGGAAGCTGCTTTCTCTCCTCTCTCCCGACGTCTCTCTGCTAGACGTTGGTCCACCCGGATAGCCATGGCAATGAGCGAGTCCAATTCTTCAGGCAACTCTAATGAAGCTAACTGATCCTTTATGGGATCTGCTAATCCATGTAGAAACGCACCGAAAAGAGCCGCTGAGTTCCATCCACTCTCCGCTTCCAGGGTCGGAATTTGATAGCGTAATCCGCTACTCTCCTCTGCCGTTGTTTGATGTTCACCAGGGCTCTCGCTGACTCTCTCCCGGGTGATGTCTGGTCAAAAATGTTTTTCATAGAATCCATTAATAGCCTTAAAGACTGGCAAACAGGCGAGTCTCGGGCCCATTCTGCTGTTGCCTAGGCTCCCGCTCTACCCATCAAGTCAGATACTATGAAAGCTACCTTAGCTTGATCTGTGGGAAATGCTGCGGGCTGGTGTTTGAAATGGAGATCGCACTGTACCAGGAATGGACGACAGTTTCCAGAACCCCCGGAGAACTTCTCCGGCGAAGCGAGACGGATTGTAGACGATGGCATGGGTATTTGAATGGGGATCTCAGCAAACCCGACCTCCGCTGGACCGGAAAACTCTGCCGCAGGAACAGCAGGATGTGCCTCGAGGTGCGTAAGTATTTCACGCATTTTCTCCGCCAGGTGATTTATCTCTGTTGTCACTGTCGACTGGAAGTTGTGTTGACGGACATTTAAGTCCTGAACCCCTTGATTTATTGTTGTCAGCTGTCCCTCATGTTGATGAAGGAGTGTTCTTTGCGCCTGCACGGCCGTCTTTAGTGCTGTGGAATCGGCTGAGTCCATTTTGTAAGGTTGGTTCGTTCTGACACGAAGGACTCACAAAGACTCAGATGCACGATTCGTTCTTGATTTCGAAAAATACCTTTTAATATAGAAAAAGGTTTCTAGGATCTACTAGGATACTCAATAGTTCACTAAGTTCGACTAGTATGCTCAAGTTTTACACGAGGGAGTACAGACATGGACTTGGTATAGAGACAAGACGAACCAACAAAAGACAAAAGGAGAACAGGGCTACATATACCCACAAAGGTTAATGGGGCACAGGTGAAAACAATCATGAGCAGGAGACCACAATCAAGCTGGCAGGTGACACACAACAACAGGAAGTGTAGACACCTGAAAAGAGAGGACAAAGTCAACATCAAAATAAAATGCAAGGCCACAAGAATAAACACAAAACAATAAACTAACAGAACTCTAACGCTGAAACCTTACACTGATTCCAGTGTGATATTTGGTTATTTCCTATTTATAGAGCTATTTAAACTAATGTGCTAAAGGCATAGACTGTATATATTAATGGACGTAGTGTCCGTGAAGTCACCCATAGGATTCTGCAGAGTTGCAGAGAAGCCCTTAGTAGGCGGAGTCGGCCACTAACGGCTTGACAGCGACGTCAGAGTCTAATCCCGCCTGTTCCAAATAAGGGCAAAGAGGCGGAGCCGAGGCGGGACCTGCTGCATCCGAACTGGAAGTAAACAGAGCTAGGTCAGGCTAAGAAGCTAAGCTAACATGAAATACATGCATACCAAGTTACTGCTAACAGTGTAGTTCCCCTATATAAACGTTACATTCATAATCAAATGAGACAATCTGCAAGAGAATTAGCTATATTTTGTTATTTTTAATGCTTGTCATTCACACGTTAAGAAAAGACGGACTCCACTGCCCGGACCTAACGGAGCCGCAGTGGGCTAGCTCCGGGACGCCGGCTGGAGCTAGCCCCCTGCGGCTCCGTTAGCTCCGGCGGCCACCACTGGGATAATTGGGTCCCCTATTAACATTTGCTCCCATTTAGCAATATGGGCGTCATAGCCATAGACTATAAAAGTCTTACCCAAGGCTGAATCATAAACTAAAATGTATATGTACGTATAATGGCTTACGTCCTTAGCTGGCTAAAAAGTAACAAGCTAAGCTACCAAGCACACAAACACCTGCGAACGGGACATGTATAATATTATCATTTTAGACTTCTTGGAAGTTCTGTTAGTACATTCAAGCGCACAGCACAACATTTTAATTGTCTGGTATTTGTAACAATATTCCCTAAAAGGCACAATCACCACGAACACGGCTAAAGCTAAAGGGTCAAGTACAGTAACTACAACTAACTAACGTTGTAGCCTCTATGGTTGTAGCCTAGCAGAGTGGACAAGTTGCTGTTAGCTGACAGTGAGGCATGTACATGTCCATCAAAGTGACCACGCCCTAATTTATGCAAAAGCTTTAAGGCTTAATAATAATTAAACAGATGAGTTGAGAAAGAATTCACCCCCCCAATCCATATTCATCAAGGGGGGATCTAACTATACAGAGAATATGGTTTTTTGAACCACGATGTAAACATGTTTAATTCTGCTCTAAAGTTGGGCATTTTAACATTGGGGTCTATGGAAATTGCTCCCTTCTGCAGACTGCTCCTACTGGCCACTAGATGAACTGCAGTTTGAGGCACTTCCGCATTGGGGTCCCGGCTCTTCCCCAGAGTTTGCCGCTTGGCTAAAGGTAAGTGACATTGTGCTCAACTCATTTAAATATGCATGTTTATTATATGTCGCTCAGCTAAATTGTTCAGTGTGTATATGTTATAGTAGAGTAGACATAATCTAATACTAGTGAAGTTACAGTATTTAAAAGGTGCTTAAAGGGACTCAAGACAACAGCAAAGGTACATTGGTAAAATATAAACAGGATAACTTAAAAGAAATAAGACAAAATTAGCTTATGTATTCTTCATTGCAAATTAGATTTATTGAGTTAACGAACTCAGGGCCCTTCCCTGATTAAACTGAGTACATTGGTTACTTGAGGGCAGCAGTAGCTCAGTCTGTACGAACTGAAAGGTTGCTGGGTCAAGTCTCGATCGGACCAACAACAAATGCATACTGTGGACTGGTAGCTGGAGAGGTGCCAGTTCACCTTCTGAGCACTGCCGAAGTGTCCTTGAGCAAGGCACTGCGCCCAATAAATATAGGGTTTACTTCGTCTTCTTCATTAATAAGTAAGTAAGCATTTATTCTCATATGTACATACATTTTCATAGTTAACTGGATGCTTAATAGAAGGGTTTTGTCATCATTCAATGTCTATTTATTTATATAGCCCAATATCACAAATGTTACATTTGTCTCAGTGGTCTTCACAGTTTGTACAGAATATCAGTATGACAATTCGACACCCTCTGTCCTTAGACCCTCACATCGTACAAGGAAAAACTTCCAGAGAAAACCCCACAGTTTAAAGGGGAAATGGGAGAAACCTCAGGGAGAGCAACAGAGGAGGGATCCCTCTCCCAGGACGGACAGACGTGCAATAGATGCCGTGTGTAAATCGAAAAGATAATATATTTAAAACATAGGTAGTCCAAATGTTTGGAAATGCATGTGTCTATAATAAGAAGATGAATCCACGAGGATGTCAGCAATCTTGTGGGAGCCATCAGGGAAGTAGTATGGTGAGAGTCTGGCAGGACCGCAGAGACAGGTTCAGCCACGACTCGAAGTCCAGGACTCAGATCCAGTGCTCAGGATAGAGGATCCAGGACACACGACCACAGCAACAGGATTAGCAGTCATCTTTATCTCATCCATTTTTAATCTTTGATCAAAAATGCAAACTTGATTTCTAATTCTCATTGTTAATTTTTCTATATCATTTATTTGACTTACCATATTTTCCAATCTAAATTTATGAAATGATCATCTTTTAAGGTTGTCGTGCAGCTTCCTACCTTCCCCATCAAGTCAATAAAAACAGCAATATAACAGGAATTTTTGGTCCTGAAGCAACCTTTGTTTAATTTTTCTTCCATTTGCAAGCTGAACCACATCAGTTTGTTTTGTTGAAAAGTCTCTATAGCAACGCACGCCCAATGCTTAATTGGTTATGGATTACATTTGCAGAGGCCGTGAACCCAAAACAAGTACGATTAAGGCACGAGTAGCACATTAGTGGGTAGTGAGTGAGCCTGCGCTGGTCACCCACCCAACACAGAGAGTGTTTTCTTAGCCGAAAGACCCGCTGTGACATCAGCCCAGGTGACAACATGCTGATATACAGTACTGTTGTTGGGGCCAAATGCAATGTGGCCCCTCCGCCCCAGCACACACGCTCATTTAATGGCCTACATCTATCCCCATGTTATCAGGAGATCACCCCAAGCCCCCGTGTATAAAAAGGGTTCTCCGCACCGTGCAGCAGCACTGGATAGAATTACCAGTGATGCAATTTGTTATCATACAGATTTTTATTTACTTTCTCACTCTCTGTTCTCAGCTTTTCTCCATCACTCAGGACCTGCACAGCTCTGCCAAGGAGCTGTACAGGAACCAGATGACTGTGCACATCATGAAAAAAAACAGAAAAGTAGAGCTGTCCAAATAAAAGTAAAACATGACTTCAAAAAATCCCATTCTCCTATTCGTTGGCCTAGGGCTGTACACTTTGGATCTGGCCGGTAGAGAATTTAATAAGAAGTGTTCTGTTGATCACAGCAGCAGCTGATACAACGACGCAGAGGCGGGACTCAAGTGCCAAATCAATACAGGCAAGTTCCAAGTCAGGTCCCAAGACAGGCAAGTCCCAATTCAAGACTAAGAAGTCCCAATCCAAGTCCATAGCCAAAACAGGCAAGTCTAGGAACAACTTTCAAGACAGGAAAGTCCCCAGTTAAGTCCCAATTCAAGAATGACAGGTTCCATGTCAACAGGCTTGTCCTTACTCAGGACTCACAAACAAATTCCCCAGTCAAGTCCCAAGGAAAGACTGGCAAGTCCTGAGTCAAGATAGGCAAGTCCCAACTCAGGACTCTGTTAGGATTTCTTAAACCTTAGGGCAGGATAAACTGAAAAGAGAAGCTTATAAAAGTTGACAGCATTTAATAAAAACAAAAATGATGCAATGATATACAAATGAGATTCTGCCTGGAGGCGCTCTCCCCATTTGCTGTTGCCTGGCACGTGGGGCAGAGTGGAAGAGAGCAATTCTTGGCCTGCTCTTCCGGTTGTCATCTGTGGTCTCCTCCTATTGACCGGCGTCGACGAGGGCGTGTCCAATGCAAATCCTGTCGTTGTTCTCTTTGATTTTATAATATTCTAATGTCTGTGGTTATTTAAACATTCCCTAATAACAGTATTGCAGCGTCAATAAGTGAGAGTTAAAGACAGTGTTTTTAGTGTGCAACACTATATGTAATTTAAACTTGAATTCACTGTTTCAAAATGTAACATTAGCCACATGCTAATGCTAACTAGAAATGAAGAATTCTCAGAATAAAAGTTTTAAGTTAAAAGTGTGTGTGAACTTCCAGTTTTTCAGAATAATACAGCTTTAAATTAAAACCGTGTATTTAATTTAAATTACGCCATATCAACATTGATTTTATTTCTTACAACTCCCAAAGCAATTCCCGAGCCCAATCAGAAGTAAAGACTGACAAGTCCAATCCCAAGCCAAAACAGACTCGTCACAGGCTCCCACTTTTCGTTAGAGCTCATCAGGGGCGTCGCCTGGACTTTGAAACACTTGGGGCTTAGCCCACTGTGGCCGCGACGCTACAGTGGAATGTTCTACTGCAACACTCCCCACACGCACATACACACATGGGCGTAGGAAGCATCCTCAATGTGGGTGGGAACATTTGACAGGGGGTGTGGGCAGGTGGTGGACCTTGTTTTACCGTCATATAGTATTTCATAACTGTTTCATTTATTCTCTCTGGCTGTCCATCTCATAATGTTCACATAGAAACTAGCTGTCAATAGGAATATCATTCAGAAGAATTATAATTTCATGCAAAAATCTGTCACAAAAAGAGGTTGCACATTTCAATTCAGGTGTTGTTAAGGCAACGTCAGTGGCCAAACAGCCACATTGCTGCAAATACGTTCAAACATGCTGTCGACAAGTAAAGCAGTGGAAACTATGCCACCATTTCAGCTGACTTTTTCTCAGAAATATTGTCACATAACATCCATATATTTCAGTGCTAGGTTGATGCTTAGCTAAGCTAACTATGAAACACTTTAACTGACAGGACTCAGGATCAACTGTGTACTGTAAGGTTCATGACGAACAGTAATGGCGCATTTCCACTACACGGCCTCGCTCGGTATGGCTAGACCTCATTAGGACTGGCTCAGTGTAGGCGGAGCCGTGACGCCATCTTCAATGAGAGCCCCAGAAAAACAACACAGCCGTTAGCTGTTAGCACTCAGAGCTCACAGCTCCTCATATCTGTTCAGAAACTAGACAAAAGTTAAATCAAGTACAAACCACAGACTGTCTGTGTCATGGCGAATACAGTCGCTGGTTTATTTATGTCTGTATAGGCCGTTGTTGTGAGTGTGGACGGTCGGAGCATTTACAACGTTAGCTTAGCTAATCCCCATTTAGAAAACACGCATTTTAAAAGGTTTTTTGCCTGCTGTCTGTCTGCAGACTTGTCAAAGCATTAATTCATGGTTTTTACTAACCGGTATCAGTATGTTGTTACTTCGGCATCCTTTTGAAACGTGTATTACAAATAAATCTTGTTGTAGTTCTGGCCCCCTTGCCAGCGATTCTCTCTCTAGTTTCAACCCAGTCTCATGGCATTTCGTGTTCACCAGCACGATTTTTAATCTATTGATTCGTGTTCACCAACACGATTTTCTCCTTTTTTTCGTGTTGCACAGCACGATTTTAAAAGCAATGTATTTCTACTGGTAATGTGTTTCGTACCTGCAGCACGTCTTTTTCTCCGGTCGGGTCGTGGAAGACCGGAAGCTGTGTGGTTCATAAAAACATGTTCTTACTCAATATCAAGCCACAATTATTGCTTTTATTTTAAATCGTATAATTTCGGACTTTTGTTGCCGTCTGTGAGGAAAATAAATGGGGCTCAGAGCCTCAGAATACTGAAATCTGTATTTGAAAATCTTTTTTTCCTTCTAATTTGTTATTCTTTTCAAAATAACACACTGTTATTTACTCACCAATAACACACAATTATCCTTGCTTTTATTTATTGGTTTAATTCCATAATCTCTGGCTTTTTTGGCGTCCGTCAGGAACTGAATTTCAAAATAAAAATAACCGGAAACAGACGTAGGCCTCTAGGAGTTTAATAATAATAATAATAATAATAACTTTTATTTATATAGCGCTTTTCAATAACCCAAAGTCGCTTACAAAAAAAATTAAAAGTACAGAAAGGGGGTGAACAGGCAGAAGACAACATATTGGACAAGAAAATTGAACATGAACATTACATGAACAGGCAAGGGACAACACAGGGGGGGAGCAAGCATAGGACAACGAGCAAAAGACAACATAATGGAAAAGAGGAAAGAAAAAGTTGATGAATGTATGAATAAGAGATGCAGCGTGGGGTGAATAAGAGATACAGCGTGGGGTGTGAGTGAAGTCAGTGGGTTGGGGGGTAGGGTAAGTTGAAGGCTTGGGAGAAGAGGTATGTTTTCAGCTGGGTTTTGAAGGTAGACAGTGTGGGAGAGTGGCGGACAGATTGGGGGAGGGAGTTCCAGAGGCGGGGTGCTGATCTGGAGAATGCTCTGTTGCCAAATGTTTTGAGTCTTGATGGTGGTACTGTGAGGGAGAGAGTGGAGGAGGATCGGAGGGCTCGGGGGGGGTTGTAGGGGATGAGGAGGTCAGAGAGGTAGGGGGGGGCTAGGTGGTGAAGGGCTTTATAGGTGAGGAGGAGTGTTTTGAAGATGATGCGTTGTTTGATGGGGAGCCAGTGAAGAGAGCGGAGAACGGGAGTGATGTGTTCACGGGTCCGGGTGTGGGTGAGGAGGCGGGCAGCAGAGTTTTGTACCATTTGGAGTCTATGGAGGGAATGGGAGGAGATGCCAGTGAGGAGGGCGTTGCAATAGTCGAGGCGGGAGGTGATGAAGGCATGGATGAGGGATTCAGCAGCACGGGGTGGGAGGTAGTGTTTGATTTTGGCAATGCGGCGGAGGTGGAAGTAGGAGATCTTGATGATGGAGCTGACATGGGGGTCAAAGGAGAGGGTGGGGTCCAGGATAACGCCAAGATTGCGTGCCAGGGGGGAGGGGGTGATGGTCGAATTCTCAATGGTGAGTGAAATGGGTCCTGTTTTATTGAGGGTTGATCTGGTGCCTATGATGAGTAGCTCTGTTTTATCACTGTTGAGTTTAAGGAAATTGTGAGTCAGCCATGTTTTTATTGAAGAGATGCAGGTTTCGATATGGGTGAGGGGAGGGTTGTGAGGGGATTTGGTGGTGATGTAGATCTGGGTGTCATCGGCGTAACAGTGGAAATCAAGGTTGAGGTTGCGAATAATGTGACCAAGGGGGAAAAGATAGCAGATGAAGAGGAGGGGGCCGAGGACTGAGCCCTGGGGGACCCCCTGTGTGACTGGGGAGAGGGCGGATGTGTGGCCAGAGAGGGAGATGAATTGTTGCCTGTCGGTGAGGTAGGAGGTGAGCCAGTCGAGAGCGGAGCCCTCAACACCCTGTTGGCGCAGCCTTTGTAGGAGGATTGAGTGATTCACAGTGTCAAAGGCTGCGCTGAGGTCTAGTAGTAGCAGGATGTTGAGGGCACCGGAGTCTGCAGAGGAGAGGAGATCGTTGATTACTTTGACCAGGGCTGTTTCAGTGCTGTGGAGTGGGCGAAAACCAGACTGGAGGGGTTCATAGAGGTTGTTGGACTGGAGGTGGGTGTGGAGCTGGGTGGCGACAATACGCTCCAGTGTTTTGGAGAGGAATGGCAGGTTGGAGATGGGGCGGTAGTTGGAGAGGTTGGCTGGGTCAAGGGTGGGCTTTTTGAGGATGGGGGTGATGGAGGCAAGTTTGTAGATGGAGGGAACAAGACCAAGGGATAGAGATTGGTTGAAGAGGGTGGTGAGGTGGGGGATGAGGACAGGGAGGCAGGCCTTAGTTAGGGTCGTAGGGAGGGGGTCAAGAAAGCAGGTGGTTGTTTTGGATGAGGTGATGATGGCTAGGATGTGGGAGGAGTCAACAGGAGAGAAGGCAGTGAGGGGAGGGAAGGGCGGGTGGACTGGGAGAGGAGGGGGGGCGTGGGGGTTGGAGGAGATAGTGGTCATGGCAGTTAGGGAGCTGTTGATTTGTGAAACTTTGTTGTTGAAGGCGAGGAGGAAGGAGTTGCATAGGTCAGGGGAGGAGGGTGGATTGATGTCAGGTGGCTGGAGCAATTTATTGATGGTGGAAAACAGGATGCGGGGGTTCCGGTTGGTGCTGTCGATGAGGGTGGAGAAGTGGGCAGATTTGGCGGCTTGGAGAGCATCACGGTAGGAGGAGATGTGAACTTTATAGGCTTCGGCGTGGACGGTGAGGTGGGTTCGTTTGAACAATCTTTCAAGTTGACGGCCGGTCTGTTTCATGGTACGGAGTTCCGGGGTGTACCAGGGGGCGGGGTTGGTGAATGAAACAGAGGAGGTTTTCCAGGGGGCCAGAGAGTCGAGGGAGTCAGAGAGAATTGAGTTGAGTGTGGTGGCATAGTCGTCAGGGGAAGAGGGGGCAGAGTCGGGCGGGAAGGCAGAGGATATGAGCTGGGAGAGCGTGAGGGGGTTGACTGCCTTGATGTTGCGGTAGGAGATGGTGCGTTTTTTGGGGTTGTGGGGGGAGGGTAGAGGGGCGGAGAAGAGGATGCAGAGATGATCAGAGAGTGGGAAGGGGAGGGGCTGGGGGTTAGATAATGGTAGAAAGGAGGAGCAGACTAAGTCCAGAATGTGGCCTTTGGTATGGGTGGGGAAGTCAATGTGTTGGGTGAGGTGGAAGCAGTCAAGGAGGGAGAGGAAGTCAGATGTCAGGGGGGCATTGGGCTGATCCATGTGGATGTTGAAGTCGCCGGTAAGTAGGAGGTGGGAAGATAGAGAGGATGCAATGGTGAGTAGTTCAGACAGTTCAGAGAGGAAAGAGGGGTGTGGCTTCGGGGGACGGTAGATTAGAACAGTAGTGATAGAGTTGGGGAGGGAGAAAGCAAGGTGTTCAAAGGATGAGATAGGTGGGAGGTTGAGGTTCAGTTCAGTGATGTGTAGGGATTGTTTGTGGAGAACAGCGAGACCACCCCCGCGCCCGGAGAGGCGGGGTCTGGCAGTGAAACTGTAGTTGGAGGGAGTGGCTTGGTTGAGAGCGTAGAAGTCCAGGGGCTGTTGCCATGTTTCACAGAGGAGAAGCAGATCAATGTTATTGTCCAGTAGCAGTTCGTGTATAACAGGTGATTTGTTGGAGAGGGAGCGGCAGTTCAGGAGTGCGAGGGAGATGGATGGTGGAGCAGGGGAGGGGGTACAAAGGTTGTTGAGGTTGGCAGTGCGGTGGATGGGGATGGCGGGGGGGTGGGGGATAGTCCAGAGTGAGGGGATGGGTGAACCGTCAGGGAGGTGTCGGTTGCGGGGGAGGCCAGCGCCCCGGTGGATGTAGCGGCGTCGGCGGAGGATCCCAGCGGCGCTAGCTGCGGTGGCAGTAGCAGCAGGGAGACGATGGTTGTTGTTGAGGCTGTGGAGGTCAGCAGCAGTGTAGATGAGAGGGAGAGAGGTTGGTGGTGTAGTAGGCTGAAGCAGCGGGAGAGATAGTCCAAGCAGCAGATGAAAGGTAGCAGCAGATGAGAGTAGCCAAGGTAGTGTATTTGCAGTGGTTATTAACTGATTGGCTAGGAGTTGGTAGGCAGTGAGATATGTGAAAGCAGCAGTGGACCAGGTGTTGGAGTGAGTGATGCGTGTGGTGTTGGTTACCCCAGACCGTCCCTGCGGCACCATGTCTGGACCTAGCTACCCAACAGTAGACGAGCTGGTGGGGAGTGGAGGCTCCCCGCAAGAACGCCGGCTGGGCAGCCAGACAGAGTGAGTGTTGTTGTTGTTGATGTACGGCGCACAACAGGTCGGTCCAGGTTGGCACAATCACCATCACAAAACACACAGCGTACTCACCCGAGTCCAGAGCAGCGATCAACACACCCAGAGCCAGGAAAAACAATCCAGTGGTGTAATCAGGTAGTCCAATTGTGACGGGAGCCAGCTGTTAGCTTCGGTGGCTAACGTAGCATACAGACCGGGTAGTCAAGGTGACGGAGTGGAGCCAGCTGTTAGCTTTGATGGCTAACGTAGCATACAGTCCAGTAGTGAGGGAGCCTATGAATGGAAACGGAGCTGGAGAGATGCACAACGGAGTGAAGAGCAGCCTTGGATCGGCGAAAACCAGCATAGAGACCCGTAGACAAAACAAACAAACATCCAGAAACAGTCCGGGGGTAGAAGCGGCAGTCAACAGACAAGACGCCAGCGTTGCTCTAGCACCGGAGGGACAGACGTGACGTGACACGACAGCAATTTAGGATGGCCGAAGACACTACACTACCCATAATCCCCAGCTATCGTTTAGGACTACAGTCCCCGTGATTAATCTTCAAGCGCTGGGATTGGATGTTGGAGTGGCAGTGCGCCAAGGTTACGCCGAGTGTCAAACAGCTGTTTGAAATGGAACAAAACCACGCCAGACTATCAAAAACCGGAATCGAACGCCCACCCCAGAACTACACATGCTGGCTATTGTGTTTCGCAAAATGTTCCATGGGACGTCTCTACTGAACGTTTTCGTTTTTCCCACAATTAGAAGTTGCCAGTATTAAACACATTGGTGTTATCAAATGTAAAACACATAATTAATAAATGGGTGAAAATCGCTTGTGTCCATAATGCGCAGCATTAATATATACCCACGTGACAGCTCATTGTAACTTTGTAATTCTACTCCACAATTCAGAGGTTAACCTGATTGCCAAGTGCCAACAATCAGGAGAGATATTTGATAGTTGGTGCTTGAGAAGACTAAACATTTATCTGCAATTGACATGAATGGAAATGAGTAATAAAGTATATTCATTACTCGTTATTCTCTACTAATAGTTAATTAAAGACTGTATAATGGCTATTTTGCACATCCCTTTCAAGATTTCAAGATTTTCAAAGGTTATTGACATATCATATACACAACTACGGTGTATGCAATGAATGAAAATCTTGGGTCACAGGTTCCTCAACAGCACATTACAAGACATCGATCAATATGTGTTTGTACCTCCACCATTAAACGGTCATATTCTGCAAATTTCTTATACTATCTACATACATAAGAGTATAATTCATATGTATAGTTAAAATAAGTGCTTCAACATAGTTAACATTGCAGGAAAGCAATATATTAGACGTTAAGTACTTTGTCAGGCTTAATATTTATCTGTAGATACCCCCAAAGTTTTTTTCTTATTTAAAAGAGGACCTTAATCTAAAGTATTGTTTAATGTTTAAATAAAGGTTAATTCGTTTTTCTGTTTTGCACATCCTCATATTAATATCTTTGTACATCCTGCTCTAAACTGTTTTATTGTAGAGATCACTTACAGTATCTTCTTGATTTTTTATATTCTATATTTCTATCACAGACCTTCTACATTCCCCCTATGAAAGTATGTACTCTTAATATGTTTTTAATCAAATATAACATAAAAACAATAATTCAATAACGTGCTTTAACCACTAGGCGGTGCACACAAGGTACACACAGCTATAATAACTTTGTATTATTAGTGTAGGACACTTAGTATGTACAACATCTGAAGATGTGTAGTTTTATTCATGTTTTCACATAATTGTATAGCCTATTGCTATACTATTTCAGACTCAGTATTTACATTCTTATATTCAAAGAAAATCAAAGTCCTTTTATATCAGCTGTGCACCGTTATGGTGTAAATATAACCTATCTACGAATTAAATCAAATATAAAAGTCAGCCGAATTAAGGTTGATACTGCAAGGAGACGTATTGTGTGAATAGAAATTGAAGATGTTGTTTAATTGTTGATATATTTATGATCCACGTTAAGTATTCAGTTTCGGCGGCATTTCTTCCAGTTTTTCCAAAGGTCTTCTCATCAGGGCTCTATAAATAAAGAACTACGGCAGATCTGTAATATGTAATGCAGCCGAACTGTGTATTACAATGCCTATGTGATGACTTTCAAAGAGAAAAGCAAGAACACTCGGAATTAAGTATTATTTTATTCTTTTAAAATGTTTTCCGGATTTCATATCATATAAACACCAAATCCCAGCATGCATTGCGGCTAAAACATCCAAAATCAGCGAGCTTAAACCATAGCTGAGGATCTTGGGTAATCGCTCGAAATGCCTACGTCTGTTTCTGGTTGTTTTTATTTTGAAATTCAGTTCCTGACGGACGCCAAAAAAGCCAGAGATTATGGAATTAAACCAATAAATAAAAGCAAGGATAATTGTGTGTTATTGGTGAGTGAATAACAGTGTGTTATTTTGAAAAGAATAACAAATTAGAAGGAAAAAAAGATTTTAAAATACAGATTTCAGTATTCTGAGGCTCTGAGCCCCATTTATTTTCCTCACAGACGGCAACAAAAGTCCGAAATTATACGATTTAAAATAAAAGCAATAATTGTGGCTTGATATTGAGTGAGAACATGTTTTTATGAACCACACAGCTTCCGGTCTTCCACGACCCGACCGGAGAAAAAGACGTGCTGCAGGCACGAAACACATTACCAGTAGAAATACATTGCTTTTAAAATCGTGCTGTGCAACACGAAAAAAAGGAGAAAATCGTGCTGGTGAACACGAATCAATAGATTAAAAATCGTGTTGGTGAACACGAAATGCCATGAGACTGGGTTGCTAGTTTAGCATAATCAGCCCGACTCAGCCTGGTTGTTCCTGGCCCTAGAACTACCATTTTATGGGGCCAGAAAAACTGTGAATTAGGACCCGCTAGCCGGTACTAGGCCAAGTGGAAACGCAACCAAAAACGGGCCCCGCACGGCTCGGCACGCTTAAAGCGAGCTCCGCGCTGCAGTGGAAACGTGCCATAAGTCAACATTTTCCAGAGAGCTTTCATTGAAATCACCAGGTAATGCTACAAAAACATTACATTTAGATTGTATGACAAAGTGTTTATTTAATATCTCTGGCTAGCTATAGCTACTTGCTAACGGTTTAGCTTACCCCCGCGATTCAAAGTAACGTCAACGTAGCTGTAATTTATGCTTTGCTTACATGTTTGCATAACTTGGAAGTTTACTGACATTTACATATCTTGTTTACCTGGCTCAAGCAGTGGCTCTGGGGATGTTGTGTGAGCCCAACACGTTCTCACTCCCAACCCGTCACATGTTGACGGACGGTCAGGGCCCCTCCCCGTCACTCTATTACGGACAGGGTACCCCTTGGAAGTCAGTTTTCAACGGGCAGGGCGTCCCATAGACCTTCATAGACCTCCCATAGCGTTTATCAACCTTTTTCTTACTCAATATCAAGCCACACTTATTGTTTTTACTTCTTTATTTTAATTGCCTTCTTTATTTTAATTACATCTGTATTGTTTCATCGTTTTTTCCTTCTAATTTTGTATTATTTTTTAAACCACACACTGTTATTTACTCAACAATAACACATAATTATCCTTGTGTTTTTTTATTGGTTTGATTAATAAACACAAGTTGGAGTCCGTCAGGACCGAGGGTCGGAGCAGCTCATTTGCTTTACAGAATATTACACCCGGAAATTAGTATTCTCTCCGCTTCGCTTGACAAACCCTGTGATAGTCCTCAAGCTCTGTGATTGGATATTTGAGTGTGCGTCGAGGGTTACGCCGAGCGTCGAACAACACTTTGAAATGGGATGGAACCACGGCAGACTGTCCAAAACTGGATTTGAACGGGTCCACCCCGTCCCCCCCTCCCCCACCCCGTCCCCAGAACTACACATGCTGGCTATTGTGTGTTTTGCAACATGCTCTATGGCACGTCTCTACTGGGAATTGCAGTTTGAAAAGACGTTTTCGTATTTCCCATAATAAGAAGTTGCCAGTATTAAACTGTGTACATCCCTGGAGGTTTAGGGGATAGGAAACACTCAAATTTAAAACATACAATTAATAAATGGGTGAAAAGTGCTTGTGCCCATAATGGGCAGCATTAATGACAGCTAAGGTCAGAAGAGCTTTATTTAACAGCTGGTCTTATGTCTGTGACCCCTCCTGTTGTTAATTGATAAGCCTGAAACATGCACTTGTCAAGGTTCAGAGGCAAATATGGCAGTAGCCATCGATCATCTTAAGATAAGATATACTTTATTGATCCTAAGTTGGAAACATTTGCGGTACATCAGCATGTGTAACAGTTGTAAATATGCAGTGGTGTTTATTTGTAAATCATTTAGTATAATCACACAAATTCTGTGTTTTATATTTAATAATTCTGTGTTCTTTATTTATTGAATATTCAATACCTGACAAGGTGGGAGATGAAAAACGTGGGTCGCAGGTTCCTCAACAGTGCATTACAAGACACCTATCAGTATGTGTGTATACCTCCACCATTAAACTGTCATATTCTGCACATTTCTTATACTATCTACATACATCTTATAAGAGTATAATACGTATAATATCAGTTAAAATAAGTGCTTAACCATACAGTAGTTAACAATGCAGGAAAGCAATATATTAGTACTTTGTCAGGCTTAATATGTATACCCCCAAAGCTTTTTTCTTGTTCAAAATAAGACTTTAACCTAAAGTATTCTTTAATGTTTAAATAAAGCCTTATTAGTTTGTCTGTCTGTGTCTCCTATTAATATCTAATAATAAAAATAATACATTTCAATAACGTGCTTTAACCACCAGGTTTCCCTTTCTATCAGCTGTGCACCGTTATGGTGTAAATATACCAATATACCGATTGGATCAAATATAAAAGTCAGCCGAATTAGTATTGATAGTGCAAGGAAACTTATATTGTGAAGGAACATTTAAAATGTTGTTTAATTGCTGATATATTTATGATCCACATCACATATTCAGTTTCGGCGGCAGTTCTTCCTGTTTGTCCAGAAGTTTTCTCATCAAGGCTCTATAAATAGCAAACTACGGCAGATATGTAATATTTAATGCAGCCGAACCGTGTATTACAATGCCGTTATGTGATGACCTCCAAAGAGAAAAGCAAGCAAACTCGGAATAAAGTATTATTTTATTTTTAAAAAATGTTTTCAGATTTCACATCAACAGGAAGTCCGGTTAACTAAAATGTCCGTGCGGAACAATACCCCAACCCATAGATCCGTGGGGGAATAATGTCAATCACCACATTACACACATCCCTTCACATTTAAATTTAAATTTACATTAAAGTATTTTGTGAGGCCTTCTAAAATGTTTTTAAATATAACTAGGGTTGTAGTTGAAGAGTTTGTAACGGAGAACGGCATGTCCATTAATTCCCCAACCACCCACATGGATTAACATCGATTTAATACATTAATGTGGCCTTTGTTTCTGTTAAAAGAGGTGTCGACCAGCTGGGGCAACAAGAAAATCGGCGAAATCGAGTGTGACTATTAAAAAATAAATAAGTATTATATTAATATTGACAATAACAACCTACCGTCAGGGAGCGTTCTCATGACGTCTATTATCAACGCTATGGGAGGTCTATGAAGGTCTATGGGACGCCCTGCCCGTTGAAAACTGACTTCCAAGGGGTACCCTGTCCGTAATAGAGTGACGGGGAGGGGCCCTGACCGTCCGTCAACATGTGACGGCCCCTAAACACGGCGGCGTGCGTTGTCGCTTGCCGGCGGGGGGGGCTGAAACTCGACCAATCACATGAATCTCCCGCCCCAGACACAAAAGCACGCGGTTTGATTGGCTCAAGCAGGGCTATTCAATTACACATTCAGTTGGGCCAGATTTTATAACTACAAAATTCAGCTGGGCCAGACATTCAGCGACCTGTAAAAAGCGGGTAGTGACACATTTTAAACCAACACATATTACTGCGATGAAAAACATGCAATATTTATTCATTGTTCATCTAATAAAGGTACGTCAAAAAGTGCATAAAAACACAACAAATTAGCATTAATTTAGCAGAATCTGAAAAAGGTGCACAGTTGTAGCATTACATTTGTTTGCTTGAAAAGCCAAATATTCAGGTTATTTTTTTTGAACCAGGCACATCACAAAGGGCATTTACTGAATACAATAATAGCAGTCTTAATACATTTTCTCACATACAAAGAAAACAGCTAAAGAGCTCCAATGCAACACAAAGAGGTAGTACTGTAGCAATACTATTTTTTTAATTTTCAAGTAATAACAAAAAAATCATACGTTTTGGTCACATTTGACCCAGACACATTACAAAGTGCATTTAAATGAATACAGAAAGAACTGTCAAACCCTTCAGTGCACAAACCCATAACAAGGGATACGGGTAACTAACATATGAATGAATACTACACTACACGTCTACTATAGTAAACTAGGTGCTTACTATCACCTCATTTGTGATTTGTCATCGCTGACTTTCTCAATGGGAGAGGGGACATTTTTTGTTTTGAACACGAGCAGTGATTTTTGGCTCATAGGATGTCAATGCAATCCTAAGACATTGGTGAAGAGTACTGTCAGTCAGGGAGCAGCGAGTGCTAATTTTGATTGAGTTCATGTGTGAAAAGCTTGATTCACATGTGTATGTTGATCCAAACATACTGAGCACACAGATCTATACTTTCTGAACGTTAGGGAACGTTCAGTTGCTGTTTTTTGAAATCACTCCAAAACTTCGCTGGCCCGTTAGTGCGCTGCATGTCAATAAGTTCCAGTGTATATTTCCCCTAGTCGATGCAGGGTACCACTTCCTTTGCTCTGGTTGATACGTCCCCCTCTATTGCAACAGTGAAGGGGTCTCTGACAAAGCCCATGATCTCTGTGGGCAGAGCAAGTCCATCCAATCGACCGGCAAAGTTCTCTTTCAACCTCGCAATGAAATCTGTCATCACATCCGTGATTTGTGCCGGAGATGTGATGTGTTTGGGGAGCGTCGGAAAATGCAGCATCCGACCCATGCTCAAGTCGGTCGCGAAAAGGTCCAGCTTGACTTGGATCTGCTCCACAAGATCAATGACCGTTTTGTCTCTGTTTCCGCTTCAGAGTTGAGAGAGACATGTTTTAGAGTTGCTATTATTGGACCACCGTTACTAGCACCACTAGATGCACTTTCAAAAAACGTGCTGCGTTGTGGTTTGGTGGTTTCTATGCAAGGCGGAGTGTTGCGTTCATGGTCTGTACTAGTGTAGGAATTTGGCTACGGGAGGCTGGGCCACTCGGGAGTTGGTTCTGGGCCGCATCCGGCCCGCGGGCCGCCAGTTGAATAGGCCTGGGCTAGAGCTTGTACTGGCATATGATTAGATTGGCTGACGCCTACGTCGAGGCATCAAAAGTAGAACATTGCTCTACTTTTGCAGCGAGCACCGCGAGAGAAACTACGCTTTGCTCCCACAATGCAGTTCGGCGAATCGTGACGTCACCCCATTAAAATTAAATGGGCAGAAGCGTTGAAGCGGCAACGCACGCCGCCGTGTGTAGGGGCCGTGACGGGTTGGGAGTGAGAACGTGTTGGTCAGCCACCACTTGAGAATTGTCGTCTTTTTTAAGAAATGTCTTTCTTATGTCCATCTTCAAAACTCTGAGTCCGACTGACAGTTTAAACATTGTCACAGCTCACAGGATAGGTACCTGTCAGCCAATAAGACAGATGTTTATTTCCATTCAACTATCTGGTTGGTCTGGTGTCTTGCCTCTGTTGCATTCACTGAACACGGGAAATTACAATTCTGCCGTCCTCTCATGATGAGGTTCAGCTAAGGCACGGTTAATGAATTATATTATTGAGGGAGAATTGTCCGGGGCTACAGAAAAAACAATCGGGGCTAAAGCCCCGAATGCCCAGGCCAGGCGACGCCACTGGAGCTCATTATTTCCCATTTCATGGTGTGTCCACCCTTTGATTTTTTTGTGGCAATATTTTTTTCCAAAATAAATTGCATTTTTAATCTACTCTTAAAACACCTTAAATTAAGATTACTCCTTGATTGACTTTTACAAATATGTATTTTAGCCAGAAGTATAGTTGTATTTATTAACGCCCAAATAAAATATTAAAGGGTGTAAATGTAAATTCAATATTTGCCGCCAAATAATTAGCAAAACATTATGATTTGTGTGGAAACATTTTCATTATTGAGATTTTTTTTAATTTTAACCTCTTTTCCTTTCTCTTTCTTGATCCTCCTTAGCAACGGTCATTACAATCCTTGACCGTGTGAAGTCTGTTCTGGACTTACAACGTGTCACATGTTCTGAATTGACCAATCAGAACTTTATTTAGCCTCTGTATTGTTTAAGGTTGAATGTGGGCCGCGAAAATGTTTTTGATTCTTAAGTGGGCCCCAAGTTGAAAAAGGTTGGGAACCGCTGGTCTAAATGAACCGGTCAAGCAACAACAAAGAGCAAGTGTGCCCTTATTCAACCAAAGTCAACATGAAGCTGTGTCTGAGCAGCACTTAATGACATTTAAAAAGGTAAAGCCAAACATGTGATGTGTTTCTCCATGCGCTTATTTGTGTGCATGTAGGTAAGTGTGCATGGATACATTCAACACCCCTGGAATCGGATTATTTCAGCATGATAGCAGCTGTGTCAATAGTCCAAGGAGCCAAAAGTGTGGCCCTGTACGCTGCGTCCCATAGGTGCTGTGCAGTCCTCTCTAGTAAAATTGGCAACATCCAAAGACTATAAACACCTTCCCTTACTGTACAAATAAGTGAAGAAAAGGCAGCGCTGGGTGGAAACAGATGGCAAAGACTTATTAATATTATAAACAAATGTTGGGAAATTATGATTTTATAGCGCGTTGCCTTATTTGGGATAACAGTGCACCTGCTGAAGGGGGTAATGGTTTAACAAGAAACACTGTATCTTAAGCCCCGGACTTGTAACATCGATAGATAAATCTCTCCATGTTTACAACGGTATATCTGCCATTTCTAATTTATAGGACACTGCTATGGGCTTTTGTGTCTCATATAAATGTTCCTATCTTTTTTTCATAAGGGCAAATACATTGCACAAGCAGACAAAGGGTCAAAGAGGGTGTTTCAAAGCCGAAGAAGGGGCCATGTGCTGCTACAAATTCCCAAGACCCGGTGTGCTGTTGGCCCTCTTTACTGTCAACATGTGTGAATGCCATGCTCGATAAATTTCTCTTTGAATTCCCTCACTAGTATTTATGAGACGTGCAACATGGGGTTGCAACTCTTTTGAAGCCTACACACTTTGCAGCATTCAATGCCGTTTACGTTCTCATTTTAAGGAGGAAAAAGAAAAGCAGAAACGGAGAGAAGTTGGCGAGTAGCATCCTGCACTGTAAAGAGTTTTAAATGTATTTACACTTTGTTGTGTCTCCTGGGATCTGTTTTCTACACACTAATGAGCAAGGTTCTCTCTGTTATTCCTGGCATGGGTGCACCAGTCGCAGTCATATACTCACACTCCCCGCCCCTACCTCATTTTTCCCTCTCGGTAGCCCAGCGCAAATAATAAATAAGAGGAAGTACATCATCACTTTTTTCAATCCGTGAGCCAGGAGCAGGCCTGCCAAAGTTAACACAAAGCAATCTTAGGTAATGATCAGCAAATGTGTATAAAGTTTCATAGAGCATGAATTCACATAATTCTTGTTTGGATCATGTTGGCTAGCTCCATCTCAACCATGCATTCATTCACACACACACACACACACACACACACACACACACACACACACACACACACACACACACACACACACACACACACACACACACACACACACACACACACACACACAGTTGTCTCTCCTGCAGCGTATTTGTTTCACGCTCAAAAGCAGCACTTCTGTTCTGTAAGCGCTCGTAATTGATTTGACGCACTGCAACATTGTGGTAAGGATTAGCAACCCGGGTCATAAATTGTGGAATTTTAACAGCGGCTTTATTAAATTACATACTCTTATTAGCAGATCATTGTGCTAAATTGATGTCAGATTTTCCACTCATTTACACACAACAGTGGCGCAAACATTTAGTTATTGCTCAATTGATGAAAATGACTTGCTTTATGTCAGAAAAAAACTGCATCGAGCTGTTTTAGTGCTCTACCTACAGCACAGCAGATGCAGAGCCGGGGGGTCTCCGTGCAACAACATGGAGGAAAGAAGCGAAATACGATCCAGACATTGTTTACCCTGTTTCTGATGTAAAGGCCACTTACTGTCGTGTCCAATGCCTAACCCTTAATTTGCTGCCCCTGCCTTTGAAGTGTGTGCATATTTCCATGTTTCCTGACACTACCTCTTTTTCTCTCTTTCCTCCGAGCCCCAGCAGTTGATATTGCAACTGGATAGGCCATGTTTCCATGTAGGGGCTCTTTTTTTTCTTAAGGCCTGCTCTGATGATAGAAAACACAAGTTGGGGAAAGGGGGAAAGGAGTGCTGGGCGCGCAGATCCACAGAGAGGCCCCGGCCCAGACAACGCTGCAGGGGATTAGAGCACACCCTGGCAGCAGAATGGTTTCACTTAAGAATTTCAGTAATCACTTTTAGGAGTGTAATATATAGCTGACCTTCGGCAGCGCCACACGACCCCCCGCTCCCCCAGCCATTTGATCAAAGGAAGCGGCAGTGGTTGTGCAAACAGGCGCTATCAGTGGACTCCAATGGATTTACTGCCTGCTTCTTCTCTTTTGTCTCCCCTGAGTCGTGTGCTGATACACAGAAACCCAGTTTCATCTTACAGAACTTTTTTTTTTCTCCCGGTACTAATTTACGGGCCAGATCATGACTTGAGGGAACTTAAAGAAGGAGGAGGAGGGATGGAGGAAGAGGGAAGCTTGAGGGGCCTCGGGGAGGGGGAGAGAGTGGAGCTCGGGGCCCTTATCCACTGCCTGCTGACTGGGCCGAGCAGAGCGGCTCTCATCATCGTGGTTAAAAAACCCAGTAGGTGCTCTCTGCTCAGCTGGAGCAGCCAAACTCTGTGGCCTGTGCTCCGCAACAATGACAGCAACCAGAAAAGGACAGAAGGCCAGCCCAGTAGGGTTTATATAGTGCCCTAAATCACAGGAGGCTCTGACAAAGAAGTGGGAAGAGAGAGGATGTGGGTATCATAGCAACTATTAATAACCAAATACATACTGGTGAGAACAGCCAGGAAGTGTTTCTCTAATGCTGCATTTTGTATTACACTCCTGTTAGTGTTAAAAGGAGAATTCACCTTTAAAGTAAAACATAGATATGCATCCTCATACAGTAGCTATGTGGCTGTTTATCTATCGAGATTGTTTTAAGGGGAGTTGCATAGTGTTGGAGATATAGGCTTTTGGTGCTCAAAGCCTTAAAAAACACACAGTAAAAACTTAATGGCAAAGATTCTTTACAGAAACTAATAATCCACAGACCTTGTTGTGAGCAGTTTCATTTAGGGCTATTGTCTTTACACCATACAACATCTGCCGACCATACTTACTTATGGTATACTCGTTATACTTATCGGGGGGTGTATTTGGATTAAAAGCTGCCTAATATTGCAATTGTTTCCCTTTTGCCACCACTTTTGCACCAAAGAGCAGGGTGCCATCTAGTTCCATTACATTTTAGGGGGCAGACATCCCCATGGCCAATTTAGGTTGTTAAAAGTCTTAAAGGTATAGGAATAATATCTACTTTGGCTTGTATGTTGAACTGTAGCTTCAAACATGACATATTTCCTAAATATCACATGTTAACAAATAATTGTATTGCTCTAACATAACATTTCCCCCAATTAATAACCAGCAATTACTGTAAACATTCCTCAATGAAGAGCATACAACAATAAGTTGACCTTATATGCTTTTATGGGGAAATATCTTTCATCTGGTTGAATACCCGGGAATTTGTAACTTGTGACTGAAATGTTCTGTTCTAATTTCACGCTCTTGCTAAAGTAACCGCTGTGCACGTGCAAAAAATGTTGTTCATTTCTAAAATGAAAGGAAAACATTGATTTAATTTCAGCATAGATTCCAGTAAAAGCTTTAGGAAATTGTAGTTTTTGGAAGGTGGGGAGTTCCGCTTGTGACCAGTTGAGGGCGTCACAGAACAGATGACAGAGGGAAATAGATAGAGGTAACACATTCAAACTGATTACTATGTGTGCCTCATTGAGCAAAATGTACCATATACAATAGGAAAAATGCTTTGGGATTTCAAATGTTGACCTTTGAATAATGCAGTCTTTTTCAGCTGTATACACATGATTCAAATTGTCTTGACATCTTCTCAGGTGCACAACAGCATTTCACTCATTAGGAATTGAGTGCAGACGATAAAGCTCTTTACCTGGCATGTCAGGGAGTGTTTATGTGACTCAGCTGATGACAATGCGTGCCGTGTCATTAAATGTCTGCTGGAAGTCCTGTGCTTTTATGAGCTTCTCAGACAAGCTTTAAGGGCAACATGTTTCCTGATTGGAGCACATGAGATAAACTCACCACATGTTCTGTCCATCCCGGAAACAACAGACAGGGACCCAAAAAAATGCCCTAAAACACAGACTTTACCCTGCTTTTCATCTGAGAGGGTCACTGCAGGTCAACCTGGTCAAGAGGATGCTACTAAACTCTACAAGTTAAATTACGAAAATTAAGTCATTCAGGGTCAAATTTACACCTATTTTAATCCAGCTGGGTAGTTACGTAGCCACTGTATTTGATTAGAAGTGATGAGGAGGAAGCGAAGGTGGCGAGCATTCTTCATGAATTATTACACCTCCTCAGCTGATAAGTTTCCTTCTTTGGAGAGCAAACAGGAGGAAAGTCACCTGCTATAAATACTCAGGTGGAACCTTGGACCAATTTTTTATGGTGTCACTGCTATGGGCAGACTGATAAGTCTTATTACTGAGTATTTGCCATGTCATTACCGTAATACAGCTGGTCATGTTGATGCTAATTGGTGCTGAGTCAGTTACTGTAAGAAATATTAACTTGTCGCTTTGCTGGAAAGAAATCAGTAATCTGTAGTTGAATTATTAGTTTTCAACTTGAGAGCCAGCGACATTTACTTCAGTCAACAGTCGAATTTGGGAGGAAACAGAGAACTCTGTTGACCCTTGTGATTATTTCTAAAGAGTATGCAGCTCTCTGGGCGGGTGAACAGCTAGCAGGCTTAAAGATGATAAATAACATGTCTGTTTTGATTAGCATCAAGCTATTATAACAATTCTGTTTAAATCTGTACTTTATAACGGAAATCATCCAGCACCAACTGTTTCACACACACGGTTACAGTACAGTAGGTCAGCATGGTCTCCTAAAAATATATGTCAAATCAAAAGAAAGAAATTCTCACAAATTACATATCTTTTTGACATATTACAAATATGAAAGTTTGAAATACATTTAAAATAAGTGTAATTTGCGTAAGTGCGTGTACTGTAGGTTGGTTGCAGTCCCTTGTGAAAAGCAATAGTCACCCTTGGAGTTGGCCTTGACTTATTATAGTTGTAAAACTTTATTTTCTATGATTTAACTTATAGAAGTAACTAGTAACAAACACACTTATCTTAAGCCATGGCATGAATGTTTTCAAACCTAACCACGTAGTCTTGTTTCCTAATCGTTACAGAATCTTCACAACACAAAATTGACAATGCAGTTTAGTTTTTTAGTAATTTGGCAAGAAATTGAGTTGCAGTAGATACGTGCAGGTTTGCAGGTTGGGGTGTGTGTGTGCATGGCATTGGGTGTGTGAATCAGCTGAGACTCATGTGGCTGGCCTGGCCTTGCTTCCTGCGACCCAGCGGGGCTCAGCCACCAGCTGCCTAGCACCCACTACACATTCCTGCTTTATTCCCAAGCTCACCTCCCTCAGCTTCACCGGTCAGGACGAAATGTATACCAGCTGCAGCATCATTAAGTAAATGGGATCCTTGCACAAGTTTTTTAAAGGCACGGTATTGAATAGTTGAAAAAGCTGAATTAGTCGTGTGAAAAGCATGTTTGTGCTCAAAGGAACATGAATGAGCAATTGGAGTGGAATGGAGACACTCAAAGACACATTTTTCGATTTTACAGACACTGTGGTTCTCCAACTATGTATCTTACTCACTTGGTTGACATTTGTGGTTTCAAAGGTCCCATGTCATGCTTTTCCGGTTATTACCCGTCCCCTTGTGTGTTATGAAGGTTTTGCATGTAAACGGTCTGCAAAGTCACAAACCCTCAAAGTACTGTACACCCTGTAGCGAGTAAAACTCTAACACAGAAAATACGTGTCTACAGTATGCTGCCCCAGAACGCCTCGTTGAAGATTTTCTTTTTTAAATGTTTTCTTCCGGGAACCAAGTGACGTAATGATGACCCCTTTGTGGATTGGTCCAAATGGACCAATCCGTGGAGCCGTTACGTTACGTCCGCGGAGCCGTCACACACACTCAATCTTTTGTCAACTGCAGCTCCGCCGATTTCTCCTCCCTGAGACGGCGGGATGCGGCAAGGCTGTGAGTCGGTTTGTGAGCACACACACAAACTCCCAGCCAGGCTGCGGGTGTGTGTGTGTGTTCGGGCTGGGTTTCGCTGTGCCTCGCTGTCTCGCAGGCAGCCACTGGGCTCATAGGGAGGGGGGGCAGGAGCTCCAACAAGCCGTTTAGGACAGAGATGCTGTATGAGAAACCAATGAGATTTTGGAACATTTCACAATATAAATGTATTTTAGTAGACCTCAACAATGGAATTATGATCAGTAGAAATGGCCATGACATGGGATCTTTAAATGAGGCATTTTGACAACTACTGGATTCATTGGCATGAGGTTTGGGTTGAGTTGGAATTACTTTAGCACTTCTTATCAAGCCCCATCATATTGTTGCATTAATTGTTCAGTACTTTAGCATGAAGACAAACTACTTCTCATCAGCTAGAGCAAATTGTGTTTCCTGATAATTAGCCAAGACACAATACAAATAACTTGCATTTAAATTTGTCTTGTATCGAGATTGTATCTGGAAATGTCTAGAATTACACTTAGTTAGTTAGTTAGTTACATGGTCATATCTCTATATAGCTGTGTCTTGAGATCAAATTGGGATCTGATTACTCAAATAACTGACTGCTACAGCAACCTCTCGTTTCCACAGGTCCAAAACACAAAAAAACATGGTAGCTTACCATAAAGCTATGCTATTTACGGGCGTTAGCTTGGAAAGGGAGGGAAGAAGCCGTATCCAACAACTTGAATGCTGACGAGGAAAGCAGAGGAAAATCCAGGTGTAATCATGAAGAGACACACAATTGGATACAGTTAGAGAAGATGCTTACACTAAACATTATAATTGTCCTCGTGAGCATGTTATTGCGTGTTAGCATGCTGATTATAGCATCTAATTCCAAGCAACCCAATGCCTAAAAAATACTCAAGATGTCAACTCCAACACATGTTTTATTTTGCACATCATAATAATGAGACTGTTGTTGAGTTTTTACCTCTTCCAACTATCCGTGAAAATAGGTGAAGTGGTGCAAGAAATCCTTACTCTCTCCTCTTTTAGCCTTGCAGAGCAACTAGCATGACCGGTGTATCTTATTTCTTTATTATTAGCTCTCTTCTGTCTGTGTAGCCGCATTAGATCAAATCACTACTAATAAAGCACAATTAACTGAATTATAGGTCCACAAGGCACTGCATAAATCAAATGTATTATATTTTAACATCGTCACACACACATGTCCTCACTCAGAAGGCTTAACCTCTAGAGTCACATATACCAATATTTGCTTACCAAGAGGCTGCACACCAAAGTGTCCAAATCCACTACAAACCATCATACAACACACAGCCAGACACACACACCCTTCCCTCCGGACCGCCGTCACAGCACTCCAAGCACAGCTGTCAAAACTCAGGGACTTCCAACTCAACAATAGTTAGGTGGCTTAGGGAGTAAGACAGAGAGAGGAGATGAGATGTTGAACTGACACTTCTGGAAAGCTCTTTTGCTCCTAGGCCTTTACAGGTTGGATCTACATACGCTGGATCGCTTATTTGTTCCCAACTTTCACTCCTTACTGTCACTCACTTTAATCACCTTGGCTTCTAATGCTCTCTCTTTCCTTTCCCAGCCTTTACCTCTCTTTTGCTCCAGGCACGGTCCACTGTTGTCTCACATCAGCTCTCATAACAGCTACGGGAAGACCTCCCTCAACCTCACGCCTCGCATGTGAGTCCACACGTTCAAGAGGAGTAATAACATTGAAATCCTCCAAATCAGGTCATGTCAAATTAAGGGAGGTATTTCGGGAGCCCACCCAAGTGTCCAAAGGGGTCGATGGAAAGCTTGCTTGAGGCCAGTTTCGCATGTCAAAATACACTTGATGATTCAGTGTACACATCACAAAGTGGGACTGATACTCCCTAAATGGCTCATAGACTCTACTTCGATGTATATTTGGCCTGTTGGTGTGACGTCAGATGTAGACATTGGGGAGAAATCCTGTTGGCACGCAGAGATTGGCAAATCAAAACTTTCACCCTAATTGCAGCAAGCAAGTGCTCCTCGGTTGAGCTGGTTGCAATAATATTTCCCCACCATTTCCATCCCAAATCCCTGGTAAGAAGTAATTAAGCTCTGAGAAGTTTTCATTTACTTCAACTGCTGATGTCACTTGTGGACACCAAAGAATCCTTGTGTGTATTTCAATGCAAAAATGTATTTTGGTAATAGACAAAACAACCACACTCAAAGCTGTAGAAGCGGAAACGCAGGTTACCACGCAACTTTTAGGTGTCCCATTACTGGAAATATTGCATATAGGAATCTGTTCAGAGGCTAAAGAGATCACTTTTATCTAAGCTTTATCTCTGATAACACCATGATGTGTTGAACACTGATAAGGGTTGGACCTTGCTTGGACTTACAAACAATCCTTTGGCAACTCAACAAGCATTCCAGGGAAGTTCACACTGTGCAGTGATTTATGGCCAGGATGTGGCCGTATAGCGAGAGTGCGGAGGCTCTAGGTTGAAGTAGCTGATGGCACGACAGGTCAGTGAGATAGCCGAGCTACGTAGCAGTCTGGGATTCATTCAGGAAAGCTCCCAAGGGGGCTGTTGACTGGAAGGAGGCGGTAAATCCCCATTTTGAGGACTTTGTTTTTGCTGATGTTGTGGAACATCTCCTGAGGAAATTTGAGCTAATCTGACTTCACACAGTCTGTCATTGTAGAGTCTTTTGTGTTGTGTTTGGAAATTGAGAGGATGGATGGTTCCAATTACTAACTGACAGGAACATGATTCATCCTTTTGACTCGTTATTTCCTATACTGAAAAAAGTGTAAACCTTAGCTCCGCTATTTCTTTGTTAAAGTACTTGTTTAAATGAGATGTAAACGTTAGTCTTGGCAATTACAGATAGCAATATAATTTATTGTGTAAAAGTAAACAAATCACACAAAAGCTAACTTTCTTTGCTTTCAAGCTTTACTGTCATTGCACTTTATTTTCAGACTATCCGGTATACACTTAAACCTCGGCACATACGTATACTCAATGTTCTCCCAAAATTCACCATTTGCTTTCTAATGTTTGCTAATACATTGCCAAAGAACATTATTGAGCCCAGCTTTAAAATGTATCTATTTAGGAGACAATAGGCAGTTCCTTTAGCAGGAACTAAAAGGGTGCCTGGGTGCCAAAGACATTAGTAGCAAAGTCTGAAAGTATCGATGCATTGCAGATTAAAAAAAAGCATTCCCTAATGGGCTGTTTTAGATTAGCCTTTACGCCGGCATTAACAGATGTGTTGGCCTCTTGGGGGCAGCACAACTGCTGTAAATACAACAATGATATACTGCTGCCTTCCAAAGTGTATGTGGGGTAACATGTTAACGAACAAATCCGTACTAATAACGGTCAAAGAAAAATGTGCGTTTGATATTAAGGCCTCTACATACTGGGGGCATCACAAATTACTACACGTAAATAAAAAAATTGTCAATTACACAAATGATATGTCTAGTGCTTTTATTGTTAAAGTAAAAATGGAAGGGGTGGATCTAGTATATGCTGTAGGCTGCCTTGGTTCGGATTTCGAAGCCTCTGTATTTTTGTTTTAAAATCCTCGTAAATATGGGCACAACTTTACAATTTCCCAAGAAGTTCATTGGTTGATGCCTTTATTTCTGGCGGAAAAGTCCGACCTTTAGGCCTTGTTCTGGAAAACAATTAACCTGTTAGGCCCCATGCCTGTTTTTCAGGTCTCAGGCTTGAAAATGACATTTCCAGAACAAATTCTTCTAAAAAGGGGAAAATTAATAATCTTTTTTTCTCAAAAGTAATGATAAACCTGTGAGTTGAATGTAGAAGAGTCAGAATCAATATAGATTTTTTTTATTTTAAAGAAAATTCAGATTGAACATAGTAAAAAACTATAAATTATTTTTTACTTGTAGTAAAGAACTACCCTTGGATGATGGGTTAGTAGACTAAAACCTTTAGGACTCCAAAGTACAACATATAATAAATACCCTGTATCAATATTGATGCAAAACAAGTGACATTTGACCTTTTTAGAGAGGTTTAGCAAAAAAAAATCCACCTCTGGGGCCATTTGGGTGGAAATGGGCGTTTTTGCTGTTTCTCTTGAATCCATTGGTCGATTTTTAGGATTGACATCTCTTTTTAACCGCTAGAACCAATGGAATCGAGGGAAAGTTCCACATACACACACAGGTTACCAAGTAAGGAGTGACGCATAGCCAAAACCGGAGCTACCACACACTCTGGTGGCTACCATTAGCAGCTAATTTGTATTCTCCGATTTTTGCATAAAAATTGAATTATGGATTATCAATAATTTTTTTCAAAGTGACAGACACATTGGATTAACCTATGGATTAACATTCAGCCGCGTTTTTTCTCGTTTTAATGCCATTGAACACGACTTTTGAACAGAATAACAGCTAAGGTGAGCATATCTCCGTATTTTGCTACCTAAAGCTACGTCGTGTGTTGTCTGTATTTGCTTCCCCTGTCACGAGTTCTGATCGCTCAGTGATGATACTTATATTTCTATAAACTGTGGAATCTCAGGATGTTAGCTAAGCTTGTTTGTGCAGATCCAATAAGTATATTGATCGGTATCGATCATTTTTATCGGTATAGCTAGAGTTCTGTGCTAACGGCGTTAAGATTTTTTCTCACAGGGCTAATTCAGAGGCTCAGCGTTAGCCTTGTGGTTTTTTTCGCAAAGAAATCATCAGTTAGCTGAGTTTCTTCTTGTTACATGGATATGACTCAATTACATTAACATTTCCTTTCCTTTTGTAATTTGTATGATACTAGGCTATGCACAAACTTGAACGCTGTCTTTGCTTTTCAAAGAACCAAGAACACTTGCTGCTGTTGATACAGTAGGTGAACATTGGCTAGAGCTCATCTGCAACAACCTTCTTATCATCCCATCCCCATGTCCACCAAAGTGAAGTAAAACAAACAAATATCCTAAACTCATCTGCATGCTCCATCTGCGCTGATGTATACAGGTCCTCCACAGTCCAATGAGATGCCAAGCAATTCTCGAGTGCAAGGAAATGGTGCGGTTTCACAATTCCTAGATTAGGACTAAAATCTGCAGTTCCCCCCACCGCTTTAAGTGGCTGTGGTGCACACACAAACCCACCGAGACCATAGAAACATACACAGTGCTTTAGTGTTGGGCCATGGCCAAGATAAATGACTGCTTCAGGTGAAAACAAACCGTGGCCCCTGCAGATTCTTTTTTTTTTCCGTTTGCAAGTTTTGGGGCGACTTCTCTTTGTGCGTCAAATGTTCTTAAACGTATGCTCTGCTTCGGCTCCTCCACCCTCCTCAACACTCTTCTGGCTTGTGAATTTTTCAGAATGAGGAATTAAAGTTGAAATGGTGCTTTGCAGACATAAGTGTTTGACGCGTGTTGAAGATTAAAGGTGGAACGACTTCTTTCAAATCTTTAGCACAAGACATCTAAGCAAATTTGTCATCCACGGGTCATGAACTTGAAAGGAAATGAACAATATTTCTATTCAACATTCTATCACACTAATTTTACTCCACATTAAAAGTCCTGGCGATACCCAGAGCTACACTTACCCCGGATTTCTTTTTGTACCTATTCAGTGTCATCCAGTCATTAAATGATCTTGTACAGTTTTACAATAAGATGTTTGTGTTTAAGAGCCAGCAATACTTATTGTGAGCTATAACTGTGGGGCAAAAGATAAGGGCCCATATGCACTCATTTCCTTGGCATTTACTATGCCAGAGCAGTAAAAAACTGGATGCTTGTTCAAAGAAGACATTTTTCCATGAAGATATTACCATGAATTATATTAAATGATTTGTCTTAACTACTCAAAACCATACTATTTTAAGAGTAAAACTATGATTTACAAGATAAAAACATTCCTTTCTCTCAGAGTCTTTGAAGGATCACCTGAGTTCCACCTGAAGGTTTTGGATGATCACCTAAGGGAAGTGGGGAAAGCCCATAGAGGCCCTGAATAGCTTCAATTAAGAGAACAATTGCTTTAGTCGCACAATTATGAGCTCAGAGTTACTAAATGCAAAAGGCCCTGAAGGAACGGAGCTAAAGATCTTTGGCATCCCATTGAATGTGGTCCACCCACCCCCCGTTGCTCATTACTGAGACCACCAACTGGGAGCAACATTACTCAAATGAGCAACAACAGCACAGTGCTGCCTGCAACAGTCATGAGAGATTCTGTTTTAACTGACAAGTACAGGGACTGAATGTCTGAAAATGAGAAACAAATATACTACAATGAATAATGAGATGAAGGGGAAGGATTAGTTGCTTCCTCATGCTTTTTAGTGTCATCATAAACAGTTGTTAGGAGCTCCTAATGAAGAATCACTAGAAACAGAGGCATATTTGACAATATATTGTATATTACTTAGCTGTGGAAGAATTCAAAGTATCAATACTAGTGTACAATAACCCATTAAAAGCAAACGTTTTGCATGTCACTGGTGGATCTGAACTAGCATTAGCATATGCTGAAGATAAGCAATGGTGTGTTGAGAAGAATGAAAAAAAAATACAGTCTGCAGTGAGTGCACTATTTATTCACCGCTATACTGAGCTCATGGAAAAGCCCTAGATGAATGGCCTACTCTTTTAAGATATTGGTATGTATACAGTTTGTGGAGAGATTAGCCGTTGAATCAATCATTTGATGTACTCATGTTTGTGAAATCCCTTTCACATGCCAGAGGGGCTCACAAGCATTTCACTCTGACATTCCATAAGCCTCTCCTCCAACTTCCCTCTCGTGAGTGCAACATTGAGCTGTAAAATGTACACAAACATAGATTTTGAACAAATGCCATCACAAGTTAAAGGGTTAAATTGGTTGCTAACATCGGCTGCCATCTTGTGTACATTTCTTTGGGGTCTCAGCATAGCAGCACACTTCCACAAGGCTTTGCTTTGGCAACAGGATTTCTCCTTGGAGAGGAATGAATGTGCAAATGTGTTACAGGTGGGATTCATTAAACTGAGACCTGGCACATTGGTACTCGCTCTGCACAATTACCATGTAACAAAAGCAGGGAGCAGAGGAATGCTAACATTCAGCTACGTTGTAGATGAGCATGCACCAAAGAAGCGAACAAATGAATAACATATTGTGCATTTCAAAAGCACGCTCATGACATTCTGCATCCACAGCTGAGGTTTAAAAGGCCCATTTCACTGCTCTCTGATGAGCTCTTCAAAACAAAAAGACCTATTAATGGGGCAGTTTTTATCCGTGTTATTTCACAGAGGAAGAGGAAAGAAAAAGTTCCAATTTCACTAGATCTTTTTATCCCCATTCAGCCTCCAACTCCCTCACCTCTCAGATAAGCTGTCAATACTCCATATTTTTTCCATAAACAACATGTGTTCCTTACTTCCATGTGATAAGAAGTTCATAACAGCTTATTCTCATCATCTAGGAGGTGGCGTTAATTCTTTCTATGAATAATGTAACAGTGTTGTTTCAGTTCACTGAGCTGCGGTCACATCACAGAGCATTCTTACAGATTAGAACTTCCTCCACCCTCGGTCTTCGTGTTGCACAGAGACCATTAAAGAACTGAAGGCATTTATTGTTCAGCGATACTGAATATGTAAGAGCTGTAAGGGTGGAGACTGAAGGTGTTCAACAGATCCTAATTATCACTGACTACTACAATGCTTGGAATTCGTTTGCAGTGTTGGAAGCAATAAAGTCTTGGTCCTTACTGCACTAATGGGAGCTGGCTTGCACTTTTTTGATTTGTTTGAGGCATATTTCAAATTTTCTCTTGTAAACTCATCGACTTGCAGCTGTTTTTGGTCTCAATTCACGTTCACTTGTGCGTTCTCTGTAATGTGAGTATATGGAAGAGCAATCATAAACCTTAGGATGCACACTCGGCTGCATGTTTAATATATTTAAGTGAGGAAATAACGCATTCCTATTGAAAAGGAATAATTCATGAGAAGGCTCTCAGAAGTAGCTTTTCCTTTTCCTGCTACTGTAACATTATGTCTAGCTTAAGCATTATCCTATACTTGGGTTTAGCCTAAAGTAATTAAAAGGTACGGTGAAGCCAGGCATTAAAGCTAATCTCCTTGGTGGCCAAACCGTGATACTACAACTTTTGTGTCAGTAAGGTAAATTAGGCCCAAACTTTTTTTTTCTTTTGATTTAGGAATAGGAAAACCCAATTGGGAATCTATGGGACTAATAGATGAGGAAAATTGCAGAACGTCCCATAAATATCTGGTAGCCTTGTACTTGAACGTCAGGATTCATGCGCCACTGATCAACTTTCATAGGAATGAAGGAAGCCCCGCATCAACACCAGTTCATCTTAGTTACTGTAACTAAGCAGTTAAAAGTTGGCCCCAAGGCAAAGATCGCAGTAGTTTTTCAGCTAGTGCAAATTAATAGACGGACATAAGCAGTGAGTCAGAGGAATAAAACAATGTTTTCTGAATCACAAATAAACAAATGTCACATTTAGATTGAATGCAGTTGAAGCGTACCATTGTGTGTGTGTGTGCGTGTGTGTGTGTGTGTGTGTGCGTGCGTGCGTGCGTGTGTGTGTGTTCATGGGGTTGATTTGATTTAGACATTTATTGCCATGTGGGACTTAATTATAATGATGCGGTCGTTTTACAGAATCTCATAAATGACTTTAGATGGTGCAACGTTTCATAACTAATAGAAGCTATGGGCAAATATAGTGGTGAGAACTTCATTACATTTTATGAAAAAAATGTCTTCTCATGTTGTCTTGATGGCTTTGGTTTGTTGATGTTTTTTGTCATTGACACCTAAGCATCAATAAAAGACTTCACATGTTTTACAGTAAGAAGGCAGGTCTCTCTCCGATTAGACAGCTGTACGTCAATCACCATCCAACCTTCACACCTGGTGATCCAGGCAAGGGTGTGTTCAAGTGACCCGCTTCCCAGAGTCCACAGCCAGATAAATATTTCCAGTTGCAATTAGAATAGCCGCAAGTTTTTATTTTCTCCTCTGTGAGCAAAGGGGATCAGCAAATATCCTTTCCCCTGGTTTTTTGCTTGTCTGACACGCTTGTATAAATACCCTCCACCTGGTCATGGGAGTGTCTTTAGGGGAGCTATCAAAGCATTCATAAAAATCAAGATGTATGTGACATCCAGTGGATTTCCCCCGCGCTGCAAACGGCAGGCAAACTCAGGAGGGCCAAGCCGGGGTAAAGTTTCCTCTCTTTTCCTCCCTGACTAGCGGCTGACGCCTGATTGACTGTGATGGGCTTTTTTACGCCCTGCACGTGTTGTTCCGCTGTTCAGCCCTCGCTTCATCGTCTGCCTTCTCAGTGAGGTTGGTTCTCTACTCGGCTTCCACCTTCTAATGTGCATTTGTACATCCAAAACCCGTCCTGAAAACATTGGTCTGCTCATGTACTTCACGCTTTTTGTTCTTAAATATCCCTCTCAATGCAGCGTTCTCCTACTCCCCACGCTTCGTTTACAGATTAAGGCCTGCGTTGGCGTATGTAAAAACACAAGAAGAGGCAATCGGATATTAGGAACATGACTGTGAATGAATACATGTGCATGTGTTGGATCTGTCTGCAGCGCTGAGTGGCTTGGCTCGCGTGTGAAACATTAATAAAGTTGGGACTGATGACACGCACACTCATATCTGGTGATCAGAAACTCTGGGAAGGCGGCCATGATGGAGGGCTCCTGTGTGTGTTCGACCCCGTGCACGCTGATTGTTCTGTCTGAAAACAGTTAGAGGAAACTGGGAATGCTTCATGAAAAGGAAACAGATTCCTGGGAGGGACAGAAAGCAGTGACTCAGTTATGTTTTTGGCATGTAAAGGCCAAAGGTGAATATAGGGTACGATTTGTAACTAGTAGACATCAACATCAAACCTCCCCAGTTGATTATTTCCTATGTATGTTCTTGATGTTTATGTTTTAATATGCAAATGAAGAATCATCCTAGTATTTTTTGGTACATCATTCGATATCCAAACATTGGGAAAGCCAGGTTTATAGTCGACAAATAACAGTCAAAGGTTTTTGTAGAGGGAATGTTGGATGTCACTTAGTATCACTCCATAACTCATAAAATACTGTCAACAGCCTTAGAAAATACATTTTGCCATGTTTTGAGGAATAAAATGTACTATAAATCAGACTTCTGATGATATTTTGAATAACTCCCACTAAAAACCTTCAAAGTATAGATAGGGATGCAACTGGAAAGAAACGGCCAAAAAGAAATGCACTAAGGTCAATAATGTAAAAATAATGAAATTACTGATATCACAATGAGACTTCACCAGTATTGACATTATTTTTGTGTATTGCAACGTTTCTGAAAGTGAATGTTTATTTTGGATGTTTTCTTATGACTGGTAAAATGAAACTTGTCAATGAAGCAGAACAGCTCAAACTCTCAGAGTTGACTAATGCATGAAAAACTATATGTTTTTGCCTTAAGTGTTTCATCTTAAAAGGAAACGCTAAAATTCCCAAGGTTAAGAGGTTTAATGAGGAAACGTTTATTTTAATGAGCCATGCTAGTGTGTAGCTTTGAGTAATTCTACATAAATGTCCCACTTCAAAGTTTTTTCCACCTCATCCTAAATTCATGGTCATTACTTTTTACTTACCTCTTTGTTGCAGGGACATTCCCAAAGCTGTAGGGGGCAGTGTTTGTTTTACCCAGCGGGGTCTGACTCTGGCCATAACTGGGCATATATGGTTCAGGTGAGAGCAAAGACTTCTGGGCCAGCCTGCAGAGATGTCTACATAATTTCCATTCTTTAATGAAGCCCTTCAATGACTCCAGCACTTTAAACACACACTCACTCACATACACACTTTCCACCGGTGCACGGCCCCTGATAATAGACTCTATGGGAAGCCTGTGAAGTATTTCAAAATGCCAAACGGCTGCGAGGGGTGTAGATGTTTGAAGGACACTAATGTAGGAGCTGAGGCCTAATATAAACAGCATTATTCACATGAAAGCCGGTGCTGCGGCCATTAGGGCTTCACAGAGAGGTGGCACTCCACCGGCACCCTAATGGCACTTATTTGGTTCAAACACACGGATCTATGTATACGCCGATTTCTTTGTAATCTATCTTTCCTGAAACAATCAGCAGTAAAATGATTTGTCACTCTTTATTCTACAAGAACATTTCCCCCCCCCATTCTCCGGGATCAAATCATAACACAAGTCTTCATCCAAACCTTCGAAGGCTTTTTTTTTCATTGCGTCCAGAGCGTGTGCTATCTTTATACTACAGCCCGCCTGTTAACCCATAATAACAAATCAATATTCAGCTGAGAAGCAACTATAGCAGCTGTTCAAATACATGCTCCCATTGTGAAACCCACAATGCGAGCATGTAGGTGGGTTTCTTTTTTCTTTTTAGGCCTGTAATTTACAACCACCTGGAGAATATATCTGGCAAGTGGCTCGGTCTCTCACGAAATTATTAATCCTACAGAAACATTGAAGTGGCCATCTGACCAGAGGGAAGCTGTTGAACTTCTTGTGTGGTAAACGCACAAGCACTGTCAGCAGCAGTATAACGTGGCTATCCCAACGGCAGAAGATTGTAACTGACAGAAAAAAAACATTCTTGTAATCTCTGATAAAGGTCCAATCAGAAGAATCGGGGAGGAACATACAGTAAACGGGAGGCGATGAGGATAAGGAACACATTTTCTTGTTTTGGCTGCGGCCAAAAAGGCTCACTCAATAGGAAATTAAACAAATGAATGCATTTTTCAAAGTCAGATGGAGATTAATTAGATTTGAATTGTTCTCACCAGCCAGAAGAAGTGAGCCATCTTGCCTTTAAACTGTGTTTTTGATCAGCAAGAGATTAAACGGCCAAGTTGGTTGCTCATCCGCTCAACATCCAACATTGTACTTCCCTTTGATAGTGACTCAGGAGTTTTACACTAACGCAATTATTTTGAGACTTAAAGTGACAGAATAAATGCATGAAGAAATATAATTGGAAGGTGCATTTTCTGTGGAATTAAGCAGATGAATAAGAAAATGGGTGCGTAGCAATGCTGTTTATTCATAAACACAGTAATGCAACCATGCACCATTACAGACTCCTTCAATGAATGCCTTTCTTCTGTAGATTTTGTAGAACTTATATTTTATACTTCTAAAAAAAACTATTATAACCTATACTACTCTAAATGTATTTGATGCCTTGAACTAACTAGTTACTTTGTAGATTCAGATATGAAACATTCAATATAAACTCTTAATATCACCTTTACTAACTGCAAAATCATTGACTATAATGTATCAAATTAATTTAGTAACGTAATATAAATAGGCCATTCTGAATTCTGCATTATGAGCAATTTGAATTTTAGTAGGCCTACTTATAGGCACCACAATGAGTCTTTTGCTCGTAAAACACTATTTCTACACTTTTGCTGCCATTTAGGTAAAACATTTGAGTTTTTCTTCCCCCATAACCTAAATTGTAACCAGTGTTTATTTTATGCAACAGCCAAACATATATCTCACACTGCCACAAGACAATGCCACAAGTTTTTGATGCCAATGTAACGTTGTTTTATATATTTATGCTTCAACTTAAAATCGAAAGGAGTACGAAAATAAAGTAGACCCCAAGAAGGCATTTGTGAGTGACAATTTTTTTTATAGGATTTAGATGAATCATTGAATCGTTTTGGGTTAACCCTAGCAGTACCCCTCTGTGACCCACCCACTGGCCAGGCACATCCAAGATTAAAGGTGAACGCAGAGGCAAATCAGTTATCAAGTCCAAAACACTCTTCGTCAACTTCCCAGTGTGCAGTTAATGCACAGGTGTGCCGCACACCCAAACACACATACACACACACACACACACACACACACACACACACACACACACACACACACACACACACACACACACACACACACTCACACACACATGGTTGACCCTCATCCTTCCTGCAATTGAAGTCACGACCCCATGTACCAGTACCAAGAAAGGAATGAGGCTGGGGATACATAACCCTAAAAAGTCATGGCAGATTTTCGTATGCATATAAGGCCAGGAATGGATGTTTTCTGAGTGAAAGACATACAGAAGTCCTTTATCTTTAATAAACGTTATTGACTGTATATATTTGGAAAATTGAAATGTTTTGATGACAGTTAATCTTCCCTTGGAGGGATATATACTTCTTCAAACGCAACAAGTCTCCAGAAGTACCTGTGCTTGGTCAAGGTGCTGGTACTGTAGGTGTACTCGATGTATTTGAACAAAGCCACACTAAGCGGCAAACTCTGGGGAACAGCCGGGATGCCAATACGGAAGTGCAACACACTGCAGTTCATAGATGGGCTGCTAGGGACTGACTGCAGAAAGGAGCAATTTCCATAGACCCCCATGTTAAAATGCCCAACTTTACAGCAGAAAAAAACATGTTTCTACCCATGGATGCAATAAATATTATTATTGATATAGTTAGATTCCACCTTCATGATTATAAATCTGTGAGTGAATTGTTTTCTAACACGACCCTTTTATTTATATTAAGTCTTAAAGTCTTTGCATAAATTAGGGCGTGGTCACTTTGATGGACATGTACATGCCTCACTGTCAGCTAACAGCAACTTGTCCAATCTGCTAGGCTACAACCATAGAGGCTACAACGTTCGTTAGTCATAGTACTGTACTTGACCCTTTAGCTTTAGCCGTGTTCGTGGTGATTGTGCCTTTTAGGGAATATTGTTACAAATACCAGACAATGAAAATGTTGTGCTGTGCGCTTGAATTTAATAACAGAACTTCCAAGAAGTCTAAAATGATAATATTATACATGTTAATCCCGTTCGCAGGTGTTTGTGTGCTTGGTAGCTTAGCTTATTACTTATTAGCCAGCTAAGGACGTAACCCTTTATACATACATATACATTTTAGTTTATGATTCAGCCTTGGGTAAGACTTTTATAGTCTATGGCTATGACGCCCAAAATGCTAAACGGGAGCAAATGTTAATAGGGGACCCAATAGAGAACCGCAGTGACGCGTCGTAAAACCCGGAAGTAAACTTCTTCCGGTTCCTTCTTGAAAAACCAATGCAAATTCTCCATAGGATTTTGGAAAATAGCTCGAAATAAGGTCTGTGGTTGACACACATTTAAGAGAGGGATCACGTTTTGTTCAGCCAGATAATCTCCACATGTCAACCCTACTTTTATAATTTCTGAATCATAAATCTAGTCGCCAAAAGCGAAATGCTAACGTTATGCTATAAACGAACTACAATTCAGTACAGCAGCAGGGTCGCACGACTTCAACGTCACGCCAACTTAAGATCGTTTCAACTGACTTGCACTGAAACTGCACTTTAAACACTTTAAATTAAATACATTAACATTTTAAACTGTATACCCCGGTTATCTAGGCCCTTTTTGTTTTGTTTAATGTATACCAAGTATATCTAGGCCCTTTTTTTTTTTTTATGTATACATGTCACACTGTGGGAAACGATATTTCGATATTTCTGGATGTATATATAACACATGTAGAATTTTTGACAATAAAGCTGAATTTGACTTTCGCGTGCTTGCATATTTTAACAAAGCTTTTCATTTTAGCCACACTGAATTTAACTAGAAGTCATGGCTGTGTCAATTACCAGTCTGATATCGTTTTACAAAGATGACAAGAAGAGTGTAGACAGAGGAGAGAACCACTACAAGTCAGGACACGTAACAGTGCAGCCTAGATGAAGGTGTGCTTACCGGTGTTGTCAGGGCTAGCATGAGGGACAAGGTTTATAGGTGAGTAGTGATAGCAAGAGTACCGTTAACCTAGAGTTAATTTATTCACATTAATTCCCATCAACAAATCAATTGTATGTGTCACATGAAATCTTTATTAGGCAAGGCAAGTTTATTTATATAGCACTTTTCAACACAAGGCAATTCAAAGTGCTTTACAAAAAATGAAAGACATTAATAAAATGGCATTTAAAATCTTTCATTAAAAAGAAAAGCTAATAAAATAAACATTAAAAGAAAAAATACATGGATAAAAGTTACAGTGCAGTCTAAGATATGAATAGTTCAATTAAAAGCAGCGACAAAAAGAAAAGTCTTCAGCCTGGATTTAAAAGTAGTAAGAGTTGCAGCGGACCTGCAGGTTTCTGGGAGTTTGTTCCAGATATTTGGAGCATAATAACTGAATGCTGCTTTACCATGTTTAGTTCTGACTCTGGGGACAGAAAGCTGACCAGTCCCTGAAGACCTGAGAGATCTGGATGGTTCATCATTTAGCAGGAGGTCAGAAATGCATTTTGGTCCTAAACCATTCAGTGCTTTATAAACAGCAGCAGTATTTTTGAAATCTATTCTTTGACACACAGGAAGCCAGTATAAAGACTTCAGAAATGGAGCGATGTGATCCACTTTCTTAGTGTTAGTGAGGACTCGAGCAGCGGTGTTCTGAATCAGCTGCAGCTTTCTAATAGATTTTTTAGTGAGAACTGTGAAGACACCATTGCAGTAGTCCAGTCTACTGAAGATAAAAGCATGGACATGTTTTTCCAAATCCTGCTGTGACATTAGTCTTTTAATCCTAGATATGTTCTTTAGGTGATAGTAAGCTGATTTAGTAACTGTTTTAATGTGACTGTTGAAACCAATAACTAATTTAACCCGCTGACAAGAGAGCCCACCTCCGAAGATCGTGACTGGCTGAGGGACAGACTCGGGGGCAGGTTCTCAGGAATTTCTTGGCTTCTCTCCCCCGAGCCAGAAGAGGAACACTACAGCTTGGAAACACTTACTGTTCCTGAAATGATCAAATCTGTTGGGCATCCGGGACCTGAGGAAATTGTGGCAAGCATGGCATTGTCTGAAGAGCAACAGAGGGCAATTCAGGTGACTACCACTGGTCAGCGAACCAACCCAAACTGGCATTTGTTCAGGAAAGGAAGGTTGACTGCCAGCAACTTTGGAGCTGTCCTGAGGTCAAAGCGTGTAACTGCTTCCCTTATTGCCAGGGTGCTAGGGCAACAACAGGCCCTTGATGGTGTTTTGTCTGTACAGTGGGGGACTATGAATGAATGTGAGGGCGTCAGGGCATTCACCACTGCAACCCAGATGCAGGTCCATGAGTCAGATTTGTGGCTCTCCCTATCAGGAATGTTGGGGGCATCTCCAGATGGTCTGGTAGGGTCTTCCGCTGTGCTGGAGGTAAAGTGTCCCTACGGAGCCAGGGAAATGACAATTAGTGAAGCATTGCAAATCAAGGGCTTCTGTGTCAGTAAGGAAGGAGAAACATTCAGCCTGCGTCAGGAACATCCTTACTGGCACCAAGTGCAAGGTCAGTTTCACCTCACTGCAAGGAAGAAGAAATACAAAAATTGTGAATAGTTTTTAATTTACATTTACTCGCCTTTGCAATGTTGTGGTTGTTAGAGTGTTAGGTTTCCTGTCAGCTCGTCTGTTTGGAAGATATAAAATATTAGTTTCATGGAAGTCACACCGTCACATATACTGTAAGAGCATTAAGACATATAGTAGGCCTACATAGGCTAAAACAAAACATCTAAAGATATAACCTTGCACTTTGATAAGTCTCGTGAACATTTTCACTATTTTGACATTTTTATAGATGAAAATTTAACTAAATAAATAAATGGTAGATTAATAGGTGTCAGCTGCTACACTAATTATAATAGTTATATTTCTTAATTAATTAATGTAAGATATTACTGTATTGATCCCAATTTGGGAAATGTTTGTGTTGCAGCAGCATAACAAGAAAAACTAAATATAAGTTATTATATACAAAAGTATGTGAGGGATGGAATATTAAATTGAATATAAATGTAAAATGTACATTTGATTTTACGTCCAAGAGAAGCTATGGAGCAGAGAGTTCTCTGCCAGCCAGAGGTGATTTGTTATTAGTTCAATATGTCAAACTGATTTCCCTGACTACAATCTTTAGTTACATGGTGAAACGTTATGCTGCTTGTACTAATAAGACTTATCATATAAGCCACACAGGTTTTAATAGGATGTATTCATTATCTTTACTTGTGTTGCGGTCTTTTCCGCAGCGCCATCTCTAAAACGGCGATACAGTCACTACCCATCATTTACATTTCACCGTGACATGGACAAAAATGTAACGTCAGCTTACCTCATGACACGAATCCAGACTCTCCTTTGGAAAACATTGGCCGGGAAACGATAGAACAAGCACGTTTCATGCGAAGACCTGTGGCTTCGACCCAGAGCAAAGCAACAAACCATTGCGTAGCTAACTAGTAGTGCTAGCTTTAGCTAACGTTAGCTAACGAAACGAACTGCCGAGTAAAATTGGAAAACGCTGGTAATTAATTATTCTATCATTTGTAAAACTACTGTGTTAAAAACGACAATTTCAAAATACAGATTCTAATGGTCAGATATAGATATACAGATACTAAAGATAGGCAGGTACTTGCTTTCAAGCAGAACACAGGGGAAAACAAACTTAGCGGGAGTGTTTACGTGTTCTGCGCAATGACGTACAACGGCCTCGACAATTTCTGTAGTCCTATTCAGCCACTCGGTAACAACCATCGTTTTTCAGACACGTAAACTCTTCAAAAATCCCCAGTGGGGTCACTGCTGATGTATTTAATGTCGTAGAACAAAACGTGACTTATCTCTTAAATTTGTGTCAACCACAGACCTTATTTCGAGCTATTTTCCAAAACCCTATGGAAAAAATGCATTGCTTTTTGAGGAAGGAACCGGAAGTGCTAAAAATTAGGGGTGCACCGAATTGGAAATTCTTGGCCGAAACCAATGTTGTTCAGCTGCCTGAATATGGAAAAATAAATGATTATGGCAAAACTTAACTTAAATAATAATCACTATTATGGGTCCATAAAACATTTATTCAGCACTTTTGAATGCATACAGTACATTAATTCCATGTCAAGGGCATTTTATTTTCTCTGTAGGATAAGTACAACAAAGTGCATTCAGAATAAAGCCAAGGTGCTTTAAAACTGCATAAACATCTAGGCCAGTAGACCCACAACAAAATAGTGTAAATAAAGACTGTAACAGCCAGGCCTTCAACAACAACAAATGCACCTATACGTGCATGCATACAAATGTGCAAACTGGATAAATCCACATGAATGTAACTATTTACAAATGAAATTACAATTGAATTTCAAGAATCTGTAAATAAGGCTGTCTGTCCTCATAAGCAAAGTAGTAAACATTGTATAAAGATACATAAAGTGAAAACTGGATACAAAATCCACAATCAATTACAAATTAAATTACAATTTCAAGAATCTGCAAATAAGGTGGTCTGTCCTCATGAGCAATGTAAACAACATTTTATCATTTAGATACCGAATGTACAATATATTGAACACTGTGCTGCTGTCATTTCCCCCTAATGATAACCTGATGGTGAATTATAAATCACAATGAAAATTGTTCAGGAAAGTGGGTATAGAGTAGAAATGTAGAACTATATAAGTTTATGATAAGCCAGCCTTGTCTACTTATTAAGGAAAAGTGGGAGGTTCTTTTTAATGAACATTAGCTTCTCTGCTTTATCAGCCATAAGTCTGTTCCTCTTCTCATCACATGAGAGGCAGCGCTGAACAGTCTCTCGCTGTCAGTGCTTGTGATTTGATCTTACTCCGCATATTTGTCCGGGTGTTTTGATTTCAAGTGGTGGAGTAATCCCGAAGTGGTGAAAGTCTTTGCAGTTACACCCCCTCGAGAAATGTCAGCTGAACACGTTTTACAAATCGCAATCCGCGCCTCTTTCTCTGATATTTTTAAATATCTCCAAGCGGCAGACATGTTGGCTGTGAGCCAGCCGCGAGCATGGTCGCGCTCCGTGTTTGTCGCCGCGTTTTGAGTACGTCATCACAACAACACGTTAGCTTACCAACGTAACCCTGTTCTCTGACATTCGGTGATATTTTTTCGGTGCTAGAACCCTTTCGGCCGAAAGCCGAAAGGGCCTTTTTAACCATTTTCGGCCGATAATTTTCGGCGGCCGAATATTCGGTGCATCCCTACTAAAAATGCTAACTTACTTCCTGTTTTTACGACGCGTCACTGCGGTTCTCTATTATCCCAGTGGTGGCCGCCGGAGCTAACGGAGCCACAGCCGGCGTCCCGGAGCTAGCCCACTGCGGCTCCGTTAGGTCCGGGCGATGGAGTCCGTCGTTATAACTGGAGATCAAGGAATGCAGCGAAACGCAGACTTGGTTCGCCTGCTGTAGTATTAGCTAAATAAATTATGTTGAACAAGGCTTATTAAACTGAAAATCGCCACAATTGTTCTGCTATGTATTGGTACTTCTTTTCTTAACGTGTGAATGACAAGCATTAAGAATAACAAAATATAAAAATATAACTAATTCTCTTGCAGATTGTCTAATTTGATTATGAATGTAATGTTTATATAGGGGAACTACACTGTTAGCAGTAACTTGGTATGCATGTATTTTATGTTAGCTTAGCTTCTTAGCCTGAGCTAGCTCTGTTTACTTCCAGTTCGGAGGCAGCAGGTCCCGCCTCTTTGCCCTTATTTGGAGAAGGCGGGATTAGACTCGGACGTCGCTGTCAAACCGTTAGTGGCCGACTCCGCCTACTAAGGGCTTCTCGGCAACTCTGCAGAATCCTATGGGTGACGTCGCGGACACTACGTCCATTTATATATATACAGTCTATGAGCCACACCCATTAAGTTGTATATGGTAATGCTACATTTGCAAAAAACTTGCAAAAACTCCCGCACAGCCACCTAACCCTTAGCATTTGAGGTTAATGCTTAACCTAAAACATATTTAGAGTGTTTTGCAAATTGAGGGTTACCACCTAGATATGACCCTTATTTCAGTCTGATATGCTAAGCTAACAAGCTGCTAGAATAATATTCATTGCCCGGATATAATCAGGATATCTTTCCTTCATCTAACACAGTTTACAAATAATTTCCTAAAATATTCAAACTATACCTTTTAATGAGGGTTCATGATCTCATTTTTTAGCTAACAATCTCAAAATACAATCAAAGTGGTCTTTTTCGCAAACTTTGGGTTTTAAGAGTTTATGTTTTGGTTGTGGTTGGGTTAAAGTCTTTCAACACTCCAAACACAGGGACATTTTGAGAAATGAGGCTCACTGAAACTGAAACTGAAAGAGGCTAAACATTGGTGGTTCATAATGGGGGACTGACGGGTGACAATATGTATAACTCTAAAAAGGTATTAGAGAAACAAGAAAAAACGGGAACAGGAAGGAAAGTCTGTGTGACCTACAAATGGTAAATGCCAGTGATTTTACTGCAAAATCAGATATTCTCCCAAGAAAACTCACTCTTTAAATCATATTAATAAGCATTTACATATACTTATGCTTCTAAAGAGACTGCCTGTATCTCTTTTGTTCCAGTTGACATTTACTTTACAATTTATTCCACCTGACCGACTGCAATTTACAGTTGTCCTGATGCAAGATTTCAAAGCAGTTGAAATTACACATTGATTTCCATTTAAAGTTCCTTTTAAATTGCCTATTTAAACATTTGGAACACTAGCTGGATATTAGTTTAAAATCTTCTGGTTTTCTGATAAGGTAGTACGGAAGGCTATCATTTTATTGGGTTGGACTTTTTATTTATTTTTAGAGTTATTCCAAAATAAAGTTTAAAAAGTAATTGAACCTGAAGAAAAGACAAATAAATAAAACGGTGAGACAAAGCTTACATTGGGAAATACATGTAAAAGATTATTAGTAAATTTGAATGTGCAGGTGGAAGGGTTGTATAGAGGAAAAGTTTTAAATAATTCTGACAAACCCTACTCCATGCTACATGTCCTACAGTTTACGACTAACCAGTGAACATACTGAAGCTTTTTGCAGCTAAATGGTGTCTTTCCTCAGAAGTGCATATAAACCGAAATAGTGAATATTGGCCTTCATTTCTTGGGTTGACATAAACACAACCCCAAATGAGAGCATATGATTTTTAGTGTCTAATGAATCTTCAACTTTTGGAAAGGCTGGGAATCTGAAAAAATTAGCATCATTTATTATAATTCCTATTTACTGGTGTCACAACTGTAATAACTTCGAACCACCTGAATCACTGCGGGAGTCATTATCTCCAAATAAGTTTAATGGTTCAGACTTCATCTTGTTCACTGCTGAAGTCATGAAGGGCTTAGTGGATCTTAGCAGTGAGTAAGTGGCTCCTCAACTGGAAAAACATTGGCTTATAGTTGTAAAGACCTAATGAAGCATTAGCTCACACTGCTCCTACCCCCATAGCGCTCCCCTAGCCTTTCCCAGAGGAAAGAACACAGCACTGACAGTATGGCCGTCTAATCCGTTATCTCTCCTGCAACCTGTTGGTCCCCAGCGTCTCGGCCGGCTCAGACCCTCCAGCTTCCTCTGAGCAGGGGTTTCACATACGCTCCGTTGACAGCTATCTCCCAGAGCAATTGTTAGTAAACACGATTTAATTACTTACCCCAACAACAGGTTTCCCCTAATCCAGGCCACAGAGGAGACCCCCCTCTTACCCTTTTGACCCTTCCCTCAGCCCGAGCCCCCTCCACTCCTCCTCCTCCGTGGTGGTGGTGGCGGTCGATGAGCCGGTGAGATAAGCCTGTGTGGAATTCCCGTCTGGGTGTTCTTGGAAGTGACCTGGGTGGCAGAGGAGCGTCAATGAAACTCAGTCAGCGCTCCACTCAATAAGGAACCCGTCTGAACCTTGGCTTCATTTCACATCACTCTAATTTCTGATTCTATTTTGTCTGGCTCCTTCTCTTCCTTTTTGGTTGCAGGTATGAGAGTAGAAAGGAAAGAAGGTAAAAGAGGCAGCAACGCTTACATAGCTGGGAGCCGGAGTGAACTCTCAACAACCTCTAACCCCGGGTAAGACAGACTTAAAAAGTCTTGTTGTGCATGAATAGAGGAATGAGCTTAGCGCTGGAAAAGAGCTTGAAAATAACACCAAGAATGTGATCTAATGCAAATCCGATTTCTTTGAATTATGAAAAGGAATCATATTGGGGTCAGATTTACTGTATTGCCAGACACAGTGCTATTTTGTTACAAAATATTGGCATTGACCTACAGCCGAAATCTTACGACCACAGCCATTCATTAATGTCAGTGTTTTGCAAGCATTGTGGACTTCTCCAAGTAAATAAACCTCTCAGATGAGATGTACGACCAGGCGGCCATATTTAACCATGTGTCCAGCACGTCCTTAGAGACCGTGGGTCCACGGTGGAGAGGCCAGTCATCTGGGAAAGAATGCTAGGGGTCTAGAGTGGCCCGGGTTAGGCAACGGCCTGGCCATTGTGCCCCAGGAGAAGGTAATTAGGAAATGAAACCTTGACCAGTTGACAGCAGGCTTTGTTCAGGGGCGAGTGGGCCAAGAGAAATGCTTTTGAAAGCTTTTTCACTTTCTTTGCTGAGGCGACCTCAACCCTTTCCTCCAGAAACACGCTGGGGGAGATCATATAAGTTTCTGGAGAAAAATGCATTGAAGGGGGGTTAAGTGGTATTTATTGAAAGAGAAGAAATCTATAGGCAGTGCGTTGTTTGACAAGAGTACCAAACCAAATATACAGTGTACAGTATCTGTTTACCAAAAATGTCATTTCTAATCCACGTTGAACTACAGTTCCAGTAAAACATTTATATCCTTACATACCGTACCACAAATATATATATTTAATTCTACAAATTCTGATAATCATGCTAATAATACCCACAGTCTGGGCTGAAATAAACAGCTTGTCCGGTTCAGAGTCCAGTACACTCACCTCTTCTTATGGGCTGCAGCTGCAGCTGGGGCTGCCAGCCAGGCAATAATCAGCCCTACTTTTCCTGTACTATACATTTTCTCTCCAGCACTTGTGGAAGAGCCAAAGGACCAGCATCACCGCGGTGAGGGCATCCAACACCGGGAGCCCACGCCTGTCCTGTCCCTGTCTACCCCGCGCTCTGCTTTCAGCTCCTAATGTGGCAGGAAAAGTGTGAACATGGGTTTGGCAAACTGCAGTGGAGTTCAGCATCATCACCACGGGCCTGAAAGGGGAAACATGCACAGTCCTTGGACAGCTGGCCTACAAACTCCTGCTAAGGATTAACTCCTTGTACTTCTGAATCCAGCCAGAGGTTTTTAAATATAATAATCCCTGACAAATTTGACTTTGTACTGTTATATATATTTATATTATAGCTGCCTCATTAAAGTTGAGCATTGACGTTCATTCTTGGCCTTTTAGTACAGTATATGTAGCTGAATAACATCACCTCAAAGGACCACTAACTAGCATAAGTAGTGTAAGTGTAGTTTTTTAGATTATTTTGTTATATACTTTATTAAGGGTTTTATATTTCTGGAGCATCTGTGTCCAAACTAAATATCAGATTATGTGTCATGATTTTAGGATTTGCATTGAAGGAGTGCAATGGAAATAACTTACAATAAAAATCTCCCCATTATCCAAATTGCAACAACCTTAGATGACTTTCACAATCCTAAATGTAGTCTGTTTCAATTCAACTCTGGTGCAGTTCGACCTCTTGTGCAGTTCGTTTAGGGCAGTTTCGAATAGAGTAATTGTACTCTGGTCAAAACAAATAAAAAGCTCTGAGACAGTTTAGGTGGATGTTCTTGAGATTACATTTGTGATCATTAAGACATTCTTTTCAATCATTTAGCCCTGCTTCTTCGTACATACCCCTCAGAAGATGTCCGAAATCACTTACTTACATAGTGGGCGATGGATCTAATTATTTATAACATAAAACATCGGCAATGATATCTGTGACCAAATAAAACAACAATATAGCTTGTCTTATTATCCCCAGAATGTGCCATGCTAAAACACTATGGCAATGACTTGGCAATGAATAAAATAAACATCTGTCTTTCAAATTAGCATTTCATACAAAGCTGTTACTATACATAGTGTAAATCTGCAAAACTGCACCAAAACAGTCCTTCTCTTATGAATGCATTGCACCTCAATTGAGGTGTCCTTGACTGCACCTCTCTGAAATATGTTTCCTGTACAACAACAAAACTGCAAAATGCACAAAAATTAAAAAATAAGTACAATGGGAAAAACAGACGGAAGAATGTGGAATAATCATGTATTTAACCTGAGCCCATGACCACAACAAACAGATTCCTCTATGCTCGGGTTTGAGCATTAGCCTTGCAGCTATTCTATAAAACACCAGAAAGAAGACGAGAGGAATCTACATGTCCTTTGTTTTCCTCTTTGTTCTCTGCCTTATTATGGGAAGCCATTTGGCAGCGACCCTTGGTAGACAGTGGTTTCATCCAACTTGGTCTCTCAGGGATTTATTTGGTTTCCTTCCACATTGGCTTGAACGGAGCAAATTATATGTGTAGATGTTTACAGAGTGAGTAAACCATCAGTAATGATCATAAGGCAATCAAACAGATCATTGAGTTGCATGCTATGATGTTGTGACCCTTGTGAAAGCTTAAGGGAGTCAAAGGTAGGATTCAATGGATATTAAAAAAAAAACCTGCCTGCGTGTCAGAAGCACAATTTGCAAGACCAAAACATTGAAGTCTGCACTTAAAAATGGATGATGAAGGCTGCATTAACGTGGCCCTTTGGTATTAAGGGATCAACTGTACTGTACTAACACTGGTGTGGATCCTCAAACACATCTCGACGTCGTGTTTTGGAAAAATAACATCACCCACTTGAGGTGGTTATTCTTAACATCACTCAGGTTTTATGAACTTGTCAGGGAAAATCTGCGGCTTTATGGGTGGTTTTGCGCCGCTTTCGTACTTTTACGGTGCTTACGTCTCGTAGTGCAGGTGTCACAAACAGACCTTTCCAAGTAAATGAAGTCAACCGACTGCTCTTGACTTTTCTCCTGGAGACCGCGGAGCTGGGACAGGGATCAGTCCTCGGTGACTGCGGTGATTAAAGTTTTTATGTAGTTGACAGAGGAGTTAGAGAATGCCAACGGACATTTAGATTAATGATGGCATCCTTGAGGCCAGTATTATGCCACTCTGAATGAGGACTGAAGAGACAGAGGGATGACATTTTTAGAGGCCTGGTACTTATGAACACATTTGTGTGTATTTGCAAGGCAATTGCGTGCCAAGAGAACCAGACCCACACTGTACACATGCATACTCTTCTCAAGGACTCCACCATAACACACTCTTCTGTGGCTGCTGTTGTATTCTGTAAGTGTGTGTATATGTGTGTGGTGAGTGCCATAGTTGGCTGGTGGGCCAGTGTTTGATGATGAAGTCATCAGTTTAAGTAAACTCCAGATGGCCAGTCAGAAAGTAAAACAAGTGCCATCTGCTTAGATTCAACTGCTGCTCAACTTCACCCCTCTCCGTCCCTCTGCCTCCCCTCCTCTCTGGGTTGGCACAGCTAAGGACCAGAGTGCTCAGAACATTAATGCCATTAGTGAAATGTTTCAGAAGAGGCAGCCAAGCACAATGCATTACACTAGCACTACACTACCACCAAGGGCTACGCTCTCTGCTGGCTTACGCAGTCACAAGGTAATACACAACCTGGAAATCAACGGAGGTATTGACTTTGTAGATGGTAAAAACATGTGTATCATCTATATATATATATATATGACATGTAGATACATTTATGTAGATAAATGACCTCCAGACATTATAGGAATACCTTCAAAGAGACTAACAATGGATATTGATTTATTTGTTCTTTAATATTTGATTTATGATGTTGTTTACTGGTGGTTTAAAACACCGAATGCAAAACAAAAAATGAACAGCCTTGTCTCCTGAAAAATATGTGAGGGAACCACGTTTAATTGCAGATTACATTTGTTTTTGTCGTATGACAAATATGTTTCCAATGTTCTGGAGGGAAGGAGGTCTGGGTTGATTGGTGAAACAAACCCAACAAACCCAAGACATTCATCCAGTAGACCGCTGTGTAGCACCTGTGTGAAACCAAACCAGTTGACACTAGATTATTTTAATTCACGTACGGGAAAAAACTTAACAAACATACTATTTATTTTAAGAAAACCATAATCTATTATTAAGTCTCACCAATTTATGTGTTGCCTCATTGGTATTGTTTTCTTTTGTGCATGTTTCCATTTAAAATGTTAACCAAAGGTTTCAAAATGCACGGTTATTCATTCTGAAATAGATATGATAGTATTTTTGTGCTGGTGGGACACCGAAAACATTTGGAATTGCCCTCTTTGGAATATGATTACACAACATTTTCTGTAGAAAAGGGTCAATCAAGGGGCAAATACCAATTTAGATTAGCTCAAGGCTAAAGAGTATCTTAATGCCTTGCTTTCAACAAAATAAGATCTTTCTGTGGGCCTGCACTAATCCATAGGGTTTTATGAAATAGGCTCATTGCTTATTTATCCTATTCCAAAACAAAATGTTTAGACATGTATACAATTCAAGTATTGGTAATCATTAAAAACAATAAAATACCTAAAAGTCATGACTATGTTCCTTTAATTGTTCCCTATGTCATGTAAATCAGCCCAAATGTACCGACGACTACACAAAAAGGTGGGACTTTACTTTTGTGACATATGGCTGGCTGTATGTTATTGCTTCATGTGATGAATAAGCTAAGGCAGGTTTTGTTTGGCTCCTCCCACTGATGTGGAACTTCATCGATGCCCTTCACATGGCTCAAAAAACATTGGACTCTACACATCGGTTAAGCTGTGTCCCAGAAGAAAAACAGGACCAATCTCCCTCACCACTGTATGTTGTAATTAAGCCCACAGCTGGCAGTTCCCATTACGCCATCAGGGCGAGCAGGCAGACCTGGTTATGGGACAACAGGCCCTCCTCCTCACCTCACCTCCCGCCTGCCGCTTTTTTCCTCTCCTCAGCACCTGTACATTGTAAAGAAGCCCAAACAGCCCTGCAGCTAACAGTCTGATGGCGGGGAGAGTGTTTGTTGTGAAACACTTTGGTGTAACACATCATCTCCCCCCGCCTCGGCATACATTTCCACATTCCTGCCAACTGTTCTAGCTCGGGCCAGGTGGGGAATATGTCTACACGTGGTTTTAGGTTCAGTAAAATTCACACCAACCCTTTTATATCTGACAGGAAACTGCATGGAAATGTGGCATAATGGAGAACAGGCTAGTGGTGCGACAATTGCTGCGGGGCGACAAAAGCTGAGGGCGACGGGTTTCATCACATCTGCCCCACCTCCCCTCCCCTAACTCACTCACTTCCACCTCCCTCCCAGGACAAAACGTTATGTTCCAGCAAGAATTTTAATGTCGTGCCGCTCTGAGTTTGCCCACACCACACCAAACGCGGCCCAGTCCCCGAAGGCCCGCTCTCTCCTGGCCAAGATCAGCTGTCTGACCGCAGAGCAGCCTGCTGTAAACACTAGCCAGATTACCACACTGACAACACACACACACACACGCACACATGCAACTCTGCAGGAACGATCACGCTGACAAACTTACAAACTAGCATTGTCAACAAAACAATTTGCTTCCAGCTGCACAGCATATTGATTTAGAGGGAGGCAGTTAGAACGATTACAACTGGATCGAATAAAAACAAGACATTAGCAATGAAATCCATTTCAGACTGTGGGAGTCTTATGTAACATTAAGGAGAGAAAAAATAAACTAAACTAAGGTAATAATGTGCATATTACATTTATTTCCCTTTCCTGCAGGTGCTACAAAAGCCAGATTAAAGATAATCCTAAAAAGTATAACCAACCTAAACACACGGCACCGGGGTCACAGTTGTTATTGTTCTGAGTGGCGCTGTCAAACATTAAAATGGCCGTGAATTTTTGTGGCTCCTTCTCCCTTTGTCCATGTGTGTTTATGCAAGAGTTTCTGTCAAAACACGGAGAAAAAAAGATAAATGTGGTTAATTAAAAGAACATTTATTTGGTAGTCGCTGTAATAGATACCTCATTGTTGGGTCCGGGGGCAAAGCTAAACCCTTTAACCCATCACAACCGCTGCAAAAATTGAATTTGACTCCAGCAGAGGTGTTCGACTTTTCCTCTTGTATGTTACTTATAACTGCCACACACACACACACACACACACACACACACACACACACAAACAAACAAATGCATACATACACATACTGTGGCCGATGGGAAAAAACAGTTTTGTTCAGTTAGTTTTGCTTCAATCGCGGAACTCAACTGGCGTTTATTTGGGACTGCTATTTCATTTCTTTTTTTTAAATAAAGCTTGCTCATCAAAGATGGGAAATACTTTTGAACCAGTATGAATATGACCTACACTACCAGTCAAAAGTTTGGACATACCTTCAAATTCGAAGTTTTTTATTTATTTAAATATGTTCTACTTTGTAGATTAATACTGAAGACATCAAAACTAGTTAACAAAAAAGTGTTAAGAAATCCAGAATATGATTTTTATTTTAGACTCTTCAAAGTGGCCCCCTTTTGCCTTGATGACAGCTTTCCACACTCTTGGCTTCTCTCAGTGAACTTCATGAGGTCGTCACCTGGAATGGTTTTCAACACGTGTGCCTTGTCAAGAGTCAATATGTGGAATGACTTGCCTTCTGAATGTGTTTAAGACCATCAGTTATGTTGTGCAGAGGTAGGGTTAGTTCACAGTGAAAATCCCTATTTGACTACTGTTGTAATCGATATTATGGCAAGAACCACTCAACTCAGTGAAGAGAAACGACCGTCCATCATCACTTTAAGAAATGAAGGCCAGTTGATGCGGAAAATGTCAAGAACTTTGAATTTATCTTCAAGTGCAGTCGCAAAAAACATCGAACGCTATGATGAAACTGGCTCTCATGCGGACCCCCGCGGGAAAGGAAGACCAAGAGTTAGCCCTGCTGCAGAGGATAAATACACACGAGTTACCAGCCTCAGAAACCGCAAGTTAAAGCACCTCAGATTAGAGCCCACATAAATGATCACAGAGCTCAAGTAGCAGACAATCTCAACATCAACTGTTCAGAGGAGACTGCGTGAATCAGGCCTTCATGGTCCAATTGCTGCAAAGATCCACTACTGAGGATGGACAACAAGAAGAAGATAATTGTTTGGGCCAAGAAACACAAGGAAGGGACCTTAGACAATGGAAAACTGTACTTTGGTCTGATGAGTCCAAATTTGTGATTTTTGGTTCCAACCTCAGTGTATTTGTGAGACGCAGAGAAGGTGAGCGGATGGTTTCTGCATGTGTGGTTCCCACTGTGAAGCATGGAGGAGGAAGTGTGATGTTGTGGCCGTGTGGGGGGGGGGGGCGCTTTGCTGGTGACTCTGTTGGGGATTTATTCAGAATTAAAGGCACACTTAACCAGCATGGCTATCACAGCATTCCGCAGTACAGTAACAGTACAGTAACAGTACAATAACAGTTTTGATGTCTTTAGTATAAACCTACAATGTAGAAACAATTAAAATAAAAAACTTTGAATTTGAAGGTGTGTCCAAACTTTTGAATGTCTGTATTATACAGTAACGGCCCGTCCACGCTACAGCTTAAAAAAAAAGCTTGCCGGCGGGCGTGTCTGAAGCTCGACCAACAACCAATCACATGAATCTCCTGCCCCTGACACACAAGCAGCGGTTTGATTGGCTAGAGCAGGGGTGTCAAACGTACGGCCCGCGGGCCGGATCAGGCCCGTGAACAAGTTTAATCCGGCCCGCGAGATGATTTTGGAAAGTATAAAAAATAAAAAGAGCTGCAATTTTTCAATGAAAGAAACTGCTGTTCTAAATGTGTCCACTGGGTGTCGCAATAGCAATTATGTGAAGCGAGCAAACTATGTATAACGGGGCTGAGGAAGTAATCCTGTGTTTACAGTCTATCGTGCTTGGCTTCCTCACTCCCCAAAATGTCGCTATCAAAAAAGAGAAAAGTGGACACAGAGTGCAGAGTTTTCCAAGAAAAATGGTCATCCTCCTATTTATTCACGGAAGTGAATGGGAAACCCGTGTGTTTGGTTTGTTCGCAGCACGTTTCAGTGCTGAAAGAATATAACCTTCGTCGCCACTATGAGACTCAACATGCCGACAAATATGATAACTTGAAAGGAAAACAGAGAAGCGAAAAGGTGAAGGAATTGCTGGCGGGTCTGAAAAAACAGCAGTCTGTGTTTACTCATAGCCGAGAAATCGGCGATGCTGCAGTGAAAGCCAGCTACCTTATTGCTAATGAAATTGCAGTGGCTTCAAAACCATTTAGCGAGGGTGAATTTGTGAAGACATGCATGCTGACAGCTGCAGAGATTGTGTGCCCTGAAAAGCGTCAAGCTTTTGAAAATATCAGCCTGACAAGAAACACAGTTGCACACAGGATTTCTGATCTTTCGGAGGATTTGGACAGCCAATTGAAGCGCAAAGTTAAGTCGTTTATTGCGTTTTCAGTTGCAATTGATGAAAGCACGGACATTACAGATGTTGCGCAACTGGCCATATTCATCCGCGGAGTTGATGATACTTTGACCGTAACCGAGGAGTTTGTGGAGTTGGTGCCGATGACGGATACCACGACAGCGGCTGATATTTTCAACACACTCGAGGGTGCCCTGGACAGAGTCGGAGTGGACTGGTCACGCGCTGTCAGCGTGGCTACAGACGGTGCGCCTTCAATGATCGGGAAAAAAGCAGGTGTTGTGACGAAATTCAGGGAAAAAGTGCAGACTGCAAATGGAGGACGTGATTTTTGGACTTTTCACTGTATTTTGCACCAGGAGGCATTGTGTTGCAAGTCATTAAAGATGGATAACGTCATGAAGGTGGTCGTCCAAACTGTTAATTTCATCCGATCAAGAGGCTTGAATCACCGTCAGTTTGACAACCTTCTCAGAGATAAAGACCACAACTACGGCCTGCCTTACCACACCGAGGTAAGATGGTTAAGCCGAGGCATTGTGCTGAGGCGTTTCTTTGATTTACGAGAGGAAATTGAACAATTCATGAAACAAAAAGGCAGACCAGTGTTAGAATTTAAGTCCAAAGAATGGATGCAGGATCTTGCGTTCATGGTGGATGTTACAGAGCACTTGAATAACTTGAACACAATGCTGCAGGGGCGCAACAAAGTTGTAACGCAGTATTATGACAGCGTATGTGCGTTCAAGTTGAAGCTGTCATTGTGGGAGACGCAGCTCGCGGGAGGTGATGCAGCGCACTTTCCTTGTCTGAAAAATGTGTGCGATACCCAACATGTCGCAGACATGAAGCGGTTCAAAGATAAACTAATAGGACTATTGCGGGAGTTTGAGCAACGCTTTCAGATTTTTGGTGAACTGGAGAAAGACTTCAAAGTTTTCTGCTCGCCATTCACCGCGAATGCCTCTGATCTGCCCGTCAACATTCAACTTGAAATAATAGACTTGCAGTGTGACTCAGATTTGAAGGGGAAATTTGCTGCAGCTGGCTTAGACACATTTTATCAGTATCTTTTGCCAGGTTACCCCAACTTGACAGCCCTTGCTGCAAAAGTGTTGTGCATGTTTGGAACCACGTATATTTGTGAGCAAGTTTTCTCTGTAATGAGCATCAATAAAACAAAGCTGCGCTCAAGGCTCACGCACAAGCACTTAAATGACATCCTGAAATTGGCTGCCACTCAGGCTTTGACCCCTGATATTGATGCACTTGTGAAAGCTAAAAGATGCCAGGTTTCAGGAGCAAAAACAACAGTGGGTAACCCAACTTAAAATGCTGCATAAGACACTGCACCCTGATATAGTTATCTAAAAAATGATTGTCTTCTGTGCAGATTGAAAGAAAGTGAACAGTGTGTGATTTACTGTAATAATGACAGTAACTTCAGTTCATAAGTTAGGTTTGTTGAAATTGTTCATGCATTGCACAGCTTTTATTTATCAATAAGTAATGTAGCCTACAAGGCAGGAAGTAAGTAACTCAACCCTCTTGAAAAGTTTCTACCTCAATTTGTCTCAATCATTTGGTGAGTTAGTACAGGATTAATATGTTAAAATGACAAATTAGTTATTTGAGAAGAGTTTTTGTATTTTGTTCATTCCCAGTATATGACTTAATGTTGTTGTATGGCTTTTTGTTGATACGCCAAGTCTAAATGTGCTTGTACTGTTATTGCACTAAAGTTCACTAAACTTAAACAAAGAAAACAATCTGAAGTTGTCGTCATTTTTTTGTTATTATGCTATGATTTTACCGCTCCGGCCCACTTGGGAATAGATTTTCCTCCATGTGGCCCCTGAGCTAAAATGAGTTTGACACCCCTGGGCTAGAGCTTGTACTGGCATATGATTTGATTGGCTGACGCTTCCACCGAAAGCTTCAGAAGCTTCAAAAGTTGAACATTGCTCAACTTTTGCAGCCTGAAACGCCAGGGAAGCTCCGCTCTGTTACCCACAATTCAGTTCGGCGAAAAGCGAGGCAACGTGACGTCACCCCATTCAAAGTGAATGGGCAGACGCGTTGGAAACCGTTTTTGAAGCTGTCGAAGCTGTAGTGTGGACGGGCCGTAACTTGAAATGAGCAGCGTTCACTCTTGCAATAGTTCAATCGTTCAACAAAACACCTCTCTTTATCCCAACACACAACTGCCCAACAGCAACGAGCTTATCTGGCCTACTGGGGAAGTAAAAGATGTTCTTACTCAAAAAAAGAATAAGCTAGAGAAACTTCAATGTGTAGCCAGCAAGTTAATGAAAACAACTAGGGATGTCCCCATCACCTTTTTTTGCACCCGATCCGATTCCGATCATTTGATTTTGACAATTTGCCGATACCGATTTTTCCTGATCCGATCTTTATGCAATGCATTAAGAGAAAAAAAAGAAAAAAAACATTCAAGTTGTCCCTTAAGGTTATTTTTTTATTTAAATTGGATATTCTATCCAACATGGATATAGCTTATTTTTTTACAGCAGCCTTGGATCAGTTCAGTTGTGCAGCATTGGATCAAAACAAAATAAAGCTTATCAGTACTCGTTAGCTTACTGCTACAATTAGACACTGCGCCCTGCCCACTCTGTTGCCAGATTTGAGAAAAATAAGCAACCAGGTCTATGAAAACAAGCCCCAAAGAAGCAAAACATACATGATGTTGTGTAATTTGAAACCAAAACTAAGGCCTCAGGATGACTTTAAGACTTGAACATGGTCATTTTTGTTTTGTAACATTGAATACAAAATGTAAAAAAAGTATTTAAAAAAATAAATAAAAATAAAATCCCGATCCCAGATTGTTTTCTCCCGATTCCGATCTTTTGAAAATCACGTGATCGGCTCCGATCCCCGATCATGTGATCGGATCGGGACATCTCTAAAAACGACTATACCCAACAACACGGTGCAGAAAGAAGAGATCATATTTTAAATGTCAGTTAAAGTGCTGCAGACGTCAATGGAAGTCACATGACAATATTCCCAACTTGGATACATTTTTATTATAACATGATTATTCTGTTGTTTCAGGAATATGAATGATCAAGTAAAGGATGTAAAGGTGGTCTTAATGGCCGCTTTGAAGGTAAGGAGTCAGCGACCCTTTTTTTCCTCTGAATAATACATTGGTGCTGTTTCTTTAAAATGCTATGATTGATTAAATTGTGTGGAATCTAACTGTTCTACCAATGTAAGCAAAGGTGGGAGAAATATTCAGATATTGTACTTTAGTGAAAGTAGAAGTACCAGGGTGTAGGAATACTCTGTTAGAAGTATGATGATACTGTGCAATGTCCTGCAATCAAAATGTTACTCAAGTAAAAGTACAAAAGTATTCGAATCAAAATGTACTCAAAGTAAGTACTCATTATGCATTGGCCCATTTTTTGAAATATATATATTATATGTTCTAATTAAAATTATGGTAACACTTTATATTAAGGTACACAAATTCCCCATCCACCTTTAGTCATTAAAACACTTGCCTTATTCTACATGACCGTATTCTACAAGTAATAGGCCATTAGTTGAGAGTTTTTCCTCAATGACCCTTTAATTCGTTTTTATTTATTGCAAGTAAGGCAGTTAATGATCTCATACATGCAAGTGTAACATACACAGATTTACACACAGGACCGCTAAGTGTAAACAAGGTAAATATAGCTAATGCTAGCTGTGCAATAAGCATGTATACAGGCTAGTATGGCTAACGCTAGCGTATATGCTAACGCTAGCGCGAATGCTAATGCATTTTCTCATTCCGTTTAAACATCTCCAAATGTCATCACATAAACACAATACATGTTACTAATCCTTACAGTTTAGGTGTAAGGCTTACACTTAAACTTAAAGTCATTGCTTTCAGACGGACTTGACCCTTTTACTCTTCAGGTTGCATAGGGAAAATTAGTAGCAGTCTTCTGCCATGCTATTCAGTTCACTTTCTCCTACTTCCTCTACCCGGTTACAAATTTTACAAAAATATAAATGTGCAAATATGAAACATACAGGCCATTATCACCTTGCTAGCTGAACTGTCAATACCCCAAAACCTATTCTTGGATAGAAATACCTAATGTGTTGTTATTTAGACACAATTAACACAGTTTCATGTCTTGTTACATAAGAATAGATCATATTTGTTAAGTGTTATTATGGGAGAATTACTATTCTTGTGGTACTGCTGCCTTATTAGGCCCATATTGAGCGGTGCATATTAAGACCAAAACTCATGTACAACAACTTCCTTACTTGCAATAAATAAGCACTAATTAGAGGGGTATTGAGGAAAACCTCTCAACTAATTGCCAATTACTTGTAGAATATGGTCATGTAGAATAAGGCATTAATAAGTGTTTTATAATGACTAATAAAGAGCCAATATACTGCTAATATGCATGGTAATTAACAACTACTTGATGGTGAATGTGTGTAGGCCTACTGTTGTGTCTCGTCAAATGTGTTAGTTATGTTTATGCATGGGCGTAATTTCCACTGGGGACAGAGGGGACATGTCCCCCCCACTTTTCAAAATCCAGTTTGTGTCCCCCCCCCCACTTTTCAAATGTGTTTTTTTTTTTTACGCAAGTGGTCATCGTCACGGAGGAGCGTCTGTTTGTGTGTGTGGCAGGAGCGCAGTTTGTGTGAGAGAGAGAGACAGAGAGAGAGAGACGGAGAGAGAGACAAAGAGAGAGAGACAGAGAGAGAGAGAGACAGATAGAGACAGAGAGTTACAGAGAGAGTTACAGGGGTTGTTGTTAGTATCTGGTGCTAGCTCGGAGCTAACGGAGATTAGAAGCTTTTTCAACAATAAGGAGAGGGAGAGTCCTCTCTCCTGTCGGGCTGAGAGGCTGAGATAACGTCAGCTCAGGGAGGTAAAGAACTCACTGATTGTTTGTAAACTTTAGTTATCTCAGTGGGTCTCAAACGGTTTGGTCTAAACAAATATTTCCTTCTATTTAATATAGTTGTTCAAAATAAGTAAAACAATAATTCCAATGTCAGTAAAAAATAAAAAACACAGTTTGAATGGGAAGTGATTAGTAAAATATGCATAAATAAAAAGAAAGAATGCAGACTAGGTAAGATACAGATAGGAGAGAGGAGTATATCAATGATCTGTTATTGGTTGTGAGCATATTCTAATGGTTTTTGGAGTATTGAAATATATACAGTTCTGTTTCATATGAGTGTTGAGAGTTGTATCCATAAATCTCTTAATTTGTGCACCAGATTGATGCTTTAACTTCAATTTAAAGAAAAAAATCTTACCGGGGGTGCATGCCCCCGGACCCAGTAGCGTGGCGTGGGTAAAAAATGAGGGGAAGCCAATAATACGTCCTTTCTTTTGGGTCGGGGGTGTGGTGGTCAATGTAATAACGTAACCAGATGAGTGATTAGAGCACCCGGATCATTTTACACACATTCGTATCATACAGATGCAGGACTTACAACACGCCTGTTATCTAATCGACAGGTCCGCACGCACTCTCCAGCCGACACTAATTAATTCACAAACTAAATCAGGAGACCTTTAACGTTTTACGTCCGATTCGCTCCTTTTTTCCTCGCTGTACAAAGCTCCACTTTGGGCATTGGCCTGTCATCAGATTTTATTTTTGTTGCTGCTGTAGAGGGGAAGTTTAGTACAATTATTTTTGATTAAATACTCCAAATCTCCACCCTCCATAATTGCACTTGCTTCAGTTGCTTGCTACTTTCTAACGGCGGTGAGAGTGGTGCAGTGGCGCTATCTATCTTCTATCGATTAGATTTAAGATTCGAAAATTATAAAAGTAGATTAGACATGTGGATATTATCAGGCTGAACAAAACGTGCATTTATCAAACAGGTTTGTTTCTCCACTGACCTTATTTTGAGCTATTTTCCAAAACCGTTGGAGAAATCCCATTGCTTTTTGTCGAGGGAAACCGAGCGCAGCTTACTTCCGGGTTTTAGGACGCGTCACTGCAACACTAAGTTGATGCGATTTGATTGGATTGTGAGGCAAGGGAAGCCAACCGCCTCTGGCTTCCCTTGGCATGGCCCTGACCAATCACAGGTTGGCAGGGGCATGACGTGAGCCTTGTCTGATTGGTCAATCCCTCAATTTTTTTTCACCAAGGGAAGCCTCGGCTGGCCTCCTCTCGCAACAGAGAATGCAATCTACTGTTTCACAATAACATCTATGGGGCGCTGTTTCACTCTTTGTAAAATACTCAATGAGAATGGGGGAGAGACGGGCCGGCAGAATAATTACCGAAACTAAACGAAGTGTTTTTATTTATTTATCAAAATTATAACTACAATCCGAAAAAACAGGGGAAGCCTGGCTTCCCTTGGCCTCCAGGAGAAAACGCCACTGCCCGGACCCCCCTATAGGATGTGAGGTAATCACAAATAAAACACGTAGAAGGATAGATAAGTTTGCACACTCATTATATACACTACTAATATATATTTGTAGAAAGGCAGGAAATGGAATTAAATAAAGAACAATGTTTCATTGCGGAGGACCCCCTGTTTTGTGTCCCCCCCACTTCTCAAACCAAAGTTACACCCTTGTGTTTATGTATTATGTCTGTCATTTTCATGTTTTTTCACGTCTGGTCATGTCTGTTTATTTAGGTTCTTCAACTCTAGTCAGTCTCTGTGTTTATTGTCATGTTTCGTTTTCCATTTCCTGTTTTATTTTGTACTTACCTCTTGCCTTTCATGCAGGGTAGCTTGTGAATTTAGTCCAGGTGTAACTCAAGTCCTTTTTAAGTGCTGTTTATATTTCATGTTATTAATCCAAATGTGTAAAGTAACTAAAGGTACTAAATAAATGTGGTGGAGTAAAAGTACACAAATATACTTCTGAATTGTGGTGGAGTAGAAGTACGGAGTTGCATAAAATGGAAATACTTAAGTAAAGTACAAGTAACTCACAAATGTACTTAAGCACAGTAGGCTACTTGAGTAATGTCGTTACTTCCCACCTCTAAGTGTAAGGCATGTCCATATTGCCAAAAGTGTGTGTGTGTGTGTGTGTGTGTGTGTGTGTGTGTGTGTGTGTGTGTGTGTGTGTGTGTGTGTGTGTGTGTGTGTGTGTGTGTGTGTGTGTGTGTGTGTGTGTGTGTGTGTGTGTGTGCGTGCGTGCGTGTGCGTGCGTGCGTGCGTGCATGCGTGTGTGTGTGTGTCAAAATGCAACATGTAAACTGGAAATACTTACTGTTGATTTAGTTGTACATAATTTGGTCTTAATGTGTTCCACGGAGGAGTCGGTTACCTCACCGCTCACCACCCAGAGTGGACACACATTTATCTAACTGGGGGTTTATCAATTAAAGCCCCCCTCGCCCTCACCCCTCCTCCCCTCACTTGCTTTTTGTGTGTTCCAAGGCAACAGGATCTGGAAAAAACAGTGCACACAAATCGTAGGCTTCGCAATCAATCAAGGAGCCGAGCTGTGCGGCTCTGGACTCGAAACAAACACAGCCAAGCAAAGAGGAGGAAAAAAAGAAACACCATTTCACAAGTTGGTTTTTTTCATCTCTCTTCTTTATTATTTGACTCTGTTTGCTTCATAAATCCTCTGGATGGGAGATGGGAGCCTCAGTGAGAGATTTATATCCCATGCCTTTTTTCTAATCCAATATCCCCTCCTCTCCAGCCATTCCCAAAAGGGTTTGGCTGTGAGGACTCAGTGGAGGCTCTGCTGAGGGGAAGCACACACACACACACGCACACACACACACACACACACACACACCCTGAGTGACCAGAGCAACAAGAGGAATGTAGCGAGTTGCGCCACATCCCAGCTGGACTGACAGTGAGTGCTAGCGGTGTCCTCCTTTCCACCGAGGAGGATGAAAGGACATCAACTGGTCGAAGACACAGAAGGAACGCCTGGAATTAAGAAAAAGGGGAAGCTGTCCAACAGGGGGCTTGCCTGGGAGACGACCTTGGTTCACTGCTAAAGCAAAGAAGTAGAAGATGGGGAAAAAATACAGAGAGAGGACTTCAAAAACACTACCCCATGCCACACCTGTGATCAATTATGATCTGCAAAATTAGAGAGTTGCTAACAAAACCCCAGCCTGTAATAATTCATAATTATCAGAAGAGCAGTGAGAACGGAGCTTGCAGGGTTCACACAGCTTTTGGAACAAGTTTGGAGGAGGGGTACGATATCCTTGGTGGGGTCAAATGAATCTAAGTGTGGTTTAATCATACAATCATGTCTATTGTCAGTGAAAATATTTGCCTTGAGAAGCGGCTGTCTGTTATTACTGAAAAACCTTATTACTTTCCCCGTCCGAAACCTCTTCCAACTTTTAAAACAAAAACGGCATTGTAAAATAAATGATGAAGCAATAAACACCTACTCCACCATTGTTTTCTGGCTTGTTTGTGTAGCTGCAAGCGATTGCCCTCTGATAAATCGCACTTGTGAGTTAATCACATTCATTAAACATTGATTGGAAACAAAGCAATACTAAATATATTTTGACCGAGAAATGTCATGGCCCTGCATGAACCAAGGACTTATTTTGCTTAAAGAACTCGACAAACGTTTTTTATTCTTTTTTTGCAAGACCACATCAATGAAAATGACTCAATAAGGAGGTAATCTAATGCCAAAATGGGATATTTTATCTTTATCACCCACCTTTATGGTTGTAGAAACAGGTCTTATCTTAACGAGGGATTAATGTAACATTCCTACGGCAGCGTCGCGTTGAAGCTTACCGGTGGGCATGTCTGCCGTGGACCAACAACCAATCACATTAATCTCCCGCCCCGGACACACAAGCACACGGTTTGATTGGCTAGTGCTTGTGGCATATGGTTTGATTGGCTGGCGCTTCCGTCGATGTTTGAAAAGTTGAACTTTTCTCAACTTTCGAAGCGAGCAACGGAGGCAAAGCGACGCGACGGAACCACAATGCAGTTCGGCAAAGCGTTACGTCACCCCATTCAAAGTGAATGGGAAGCGTCTCCGTTGGAGCACTCAACGCTGCCGTATGGACGTACCGTAACGGCCCCTACACACGGCGGCGTGCGTTGCTGCATCAACGCTTCTGCCCATTCACTTTGAATGGGGTGATGTCACGATTCGCCGAACTGCATTGTGGGAGCAAAGCGTAGCTTCTCTCGCGGTGCTCGCTGCAAAAGTAGAGCAATGTTCTACTTTTGCCGCCTCGACGGAGGTGTCAGCCAATTGAATCATATGCCAGTACAAGCTCTAGCCAATCAAACCGCGTGCTTGTGTGTCTGGGGCGGGAGATTCATGTGATTGGTTGTTGGTCGAGTTTCAGCCCCCCCCCACCGGCAAGCGACAACGCACGCTGCCGTGTGTAGGGGCCGTAAGAGTGATCAACGTTCTCAACCCTACGATCCTTGCCCGAGCTGTTAATAGCACAATCGTGAAGAGAAAAGTGTTGCAAAGTCTGAAATATGAATTGTCTAGATACAGTATGTTACACAGAGGAGTAGACAGGGAGAGATACTATCAGTGTGAAGTGTGATGCTCTGATTATAAAAAACTATCTTTGCTTGTGGCCACTGCTGATAAACCCGTAAGAGAATCACAGCAGTAATAATAAGACATGGCCTCACACCAGTGGACACTTCACTTACTGGGCGGAGAAGGAGGGGGGTGCAAAATGAAACTCCTTTCCAAACAATCCCTGTGCCAGAGAATATCCCAGAGAATACACTCTCCCTTAAAGAAAATAAATCGAATCTCCTGTTTGGTTTAGATCGCTGAGAAAAAATAAAGACAATTTGCCGAAACTGCTCAATACGTAGTGTGTTAGCACCAGAGCTAATTGTAGGAAAAATGTGAAATATGAGCCAAAATGGACAAGGATAATTGCTGTTCACTTTGAGATGCTAGTTCACAGCCACTTTTGTCAAATAAAGTCCTCCGAATTCAACAAAGTGCCACTCTTTATATGTGATTTCTTATCAGGATGATCAAGAAGTCATGTCTCAGATCCAGAGTGCACACTGTGTTGTAATATGTGAATGTGAGCCAGAAAATCCAACCTAGAAATTAGGAATAAAGTAATAAATCAGCCCAAGTCAAGCTTCTGAGAAAACAGAGGCAAGATTCTCATTTATTTCTACTCAGCACAAAGTTGTCTCAGCTGCAGGTATCTGCAGTTGTCTCTCATGTTACAGTGACATTATACACTAATACATCATACTTTATTTCTGAAGTTACATTTTTTTTTGCATAAGACTATGAAAAGACCTCTGTGGGCTTAAAAATAGCCAAACATTGAAATTGGAAAGGAAAAAGCTAGGCTTCTCAGCGTTAAATCATCCATGATGACATGACAGCTAACATTCCGAAATACCACCAATGTAGTAGCTTTTGCATGAGGTTATAATTACAACCACATCAGCTAGGATTTTCCTGTGTCTGACTTCCACTTCAGGGAAGCTTTAAGACCCCAAAAGTTAGTTCCTGGAGGATTTTTGTATTGTTTTATCCAAGGCGATCTCCATCATCAAATACAGCAGCTTGGTCAGCGGTCAAACTATGACCCTCCTCGTTCCCCTAATCGTTTTTGCATATTCATGACTGCCTATCATGGTCATACTAATTATGATGGAAGTAAAGGAGAAAGTCATGACGTGGTGTAAAGTTTGAAAGAGTCTGCAGAGGGAGGAGAAGGTGGTAGATGGGTCAAACGTCACACGACTTTCACCCTGCAGTTTGTGTCCCTTGGTAAACAGAAGACAACTCTGACTTATTTGATCTTGAGTAACTTACTAAATTTTAACGAAACACGTAATGTACTACAAATGTAATCTAATTTGCCTAATTTGCTTAAATTTGAACCCAAGCAATGATATTTCCCTATCTAAGTATCGTATCGTAAGGCACCTACTTAACATACTACATAACTTAGGTTACCCAACAAATGTTCTTTAATTTTTGACACAAACCATGATATTTTCCTTAACTTAACAAAGTAGTTTTGTTGATCAGACCCAACCAAGTAGTAACTAAAGCTCCTAAATGTACATAACATACCTACCTAATCAAGGTACTAACACAAGTTACGTTACACATATACTTTATTTAATATAAACTATGATCTTTTTCTTAACCTATAACCAAGTAATTGTATTGGTCAAACCTAACCAGGTAGCAACTTAACCCCCTAAACTAACTTACATACAACAACATATGTTAGTATTAGTTGTTTTTAGTAGTTGATATTTAGTATTTTACTTGAATGTGCAATATGACTTGTCACCAAATGACTTGTCACTGTCACAGGCTGCTACCTATTCTCTACTGGGGCACTGTAATACGTTACCAAGTAATTTTGTTCTCTATAACAAACAGAGCAGTAACATAACCTTCCTAATTTATGTGACATACGTATTGTATTTAATTAACAGACAAACATAACTTTGGACATATTGGTAGCATGACGCTTCCATTGCTTTAAAAGTGACGCATATGGTACAGTATCTGACCATGCTGCCATATTTGACAAGTTTAGAGTGAGGATGTTGGTCTAATCAATTTGGAAAAGTGTTCAATTAAATTATTTCATGTTGCTTAGGGCCACATTTCGTATGGGGCTCCCCAGATTGTGTAATATAACAAAGCCTTAATCAACCTTATTATTTCACATTCCTTCACTGAACCCTGTATGGTAAAGCCTGTGTTTTGCCCTGTGAGTATACGGCTGCTAGCTTAGGGAGGTAAATTATGCAAAGAGGGTCAGGTTGCTCAAACAATTCGCCTGCAGGGCTGCCGGGGTGAGGTCCGACCGCGGTGGACCCGGTTAGCAGGAAGCCCAATCTGTCTCCCAAAAACCTTCAGAGCTAGCATGCATCTCATTAAGTGAACAGCTTGCCGTCAGCACGGAGACAGGAAGTCAGACTGTTGTGTCATGATGAATGCTCTCGTAAGCACCGCATGTCATGGATGGAGGTTAAACTGAGGTATTCAGAAAGGGGGTGTGTAGGGGGGTGCATTGTGTTGTTGGAATATCCAAATGATTCTCACACACATTTTTTGTGTTGACACGGCTACCTATAAAAGACATAAAAGCATTAAATAGCATCCGTTTTTAATTGTGGAAAAACTTCAAGCCCGTAACTCCCAAACTATTAAATCTCAAAGATCTTTATCTTGTTTTGTTGCAATTTACTTGTGGTACCAAAGCATAAAAATGTAAGATTTATGTGACATCTTGAAGCTTGTATAGTATACCCAGATTATTTTTGCTCAGTCTTTTTAAAAATACAATTGTGAGATGTCCTTTTTTCAAATACAAAGCTGAAAAAGAGAAAGAAATAGCCCCGCAATGAGGGTCACAGAATTATGTCCAAAAGTAGATTTATAAACGAGCCAAAAAGCTGATTTGCGATTGGCTCACCCAACACTAAGTGGCCTGGAAGTCTTTACTCCATAGCGGCAGTGTTTTATTGGGGGTTGAGGCAGAAAACGCTCGCCTGTCACACTGATGCATTTCTTATTACTCTAATTTGCAAACAATACCCCAAGCACTTCATATATAACCATTTTCTGGGATAATTTGATTGCTCAGATGCTTGTCTGGGTCCCCTGGGTCAACGGTTTTCGACCCAGTGTGCAATGTACACTATTTCAGCAAAGAAAATAAACCTAATGAAAACTGGGGTGTGTGCCAACAAGTACCCAGATGGTTCATTTAAGAACCATAAAAACAACATTATATGTTTCTTGTTGTACTTGTTTTATAAAACCACCAAGGATACCCCCTAATTATCTTCATTCATGTGCAGAATAAACCCCACATACAAGTATGATTCATCTTCACACAAGGCCATGAGTGTTTGCACATACATCGTAGGTATGACGTTTGGCCAATTCAAGCTGCATATGGTCAGATCAAGCAAAATGAAACATGTCAAACAGACCAGATGTGAATCACACAACAGGACTTCTCTAATTCAGCCTGTTGAAATATGTTAGGTATGTGCTCAGACTCGTGTTGCTTCATCTGTGCACAAGAAGCAATTTGTCAAATATATCTTATATACAGTAGGTGTCAAATAATAATACATCAAACATATAGGCATAAATAAGAGTAAAGATAAAGTGCATTAAAGGTACTTACAGATTTCATGTTAGCTTGATTTTTTCGTCAGATTTCTCAATTGCCCACAGTTATGACACATAACAGTAAATACATGACCGGAACACATTTAAACATTTGGTATACATTACGGGTAAAACAAATGGTCTCAATAATAAAACTAATTTTGTGGGAATGGTCTTTGTTTCCAATATACAATTTGAACACATGTTATTTCCTCTTATTTGTCATATTACACAAAAAGAAGCTTGTACAAGTGGTTTCATTTTTGTATATGATTTTTGACGGATCATTATGCATAAAGAAAATGGAAAAGAAATTCACAAGAGTATTCATGAAACACAATGCAGCCCGAAAGCAGATATGATTCTCTTACTTTTGAGCACACACACTTGAACTGTTATCGCATATTGTTGAATCAAATCGTATCGAACTGTATTGCAACAGGGGTGAATCGTATCTTATCGCATCGCCTGGTGCTTCAAATGTATCGTTAATGTATCGTATCGTCGGCAACGTATCGAGATGCACATCACATCGGCCTCAGGGATGTAGATGCACATCCCTACTGTGGACAAGTGGACAAAGAAAACCAACAACCCAATGACCGCCCAGTCAGTGATTATGTGGACATCGAGCCCCAACCAAATACACACACCCTGTGACAGGTATCGCTGGCTGAAACGGCAGAAGAGACATTTTAAAAAGAATGTTGTTCTTTTACTGTTAATTGCCTGAAGACGCTAGTGCCGGGTTCGGCAACCCGCGGCTCTCGAGCCGCATGCTGCTCTTTAAGCCCTCTGCTCTGGCTCCCTTGAACTTGACAAAAATAAGAAGGAAATCAAATAAAAGTATTTGTAGGACTATTTAAATGTTGTTGCACGGTTGAAAATGTTTCGTATCTTGTATGCAGTGGTGGCGCCAGAGATTTTCTCTAGGGGGTGCTGTGGGGTAGCTTGACGTTTCATAGAGGGTGCTCAAACTTTAAGGGTTTCCCATTAATGCACCAGCACTACAGTTGAATTTTCTACTGCAACTCATACTTGTCAACCCTCCCGATTTTCGCGGGAGACTCCCGATTTCATTGCCCTCTCCCGGTTTCCTCCCGGGGTCATATATCTCCCGCATTTCTCCCGATTTCTGACAAAATCAGATTTACTCAGGACTGTTTCCACTCTGACTTTAATACAGCTACACCATTGTTTGGTTTCCATGGTAACACGTCTCTTTAGTAGCGCGCGCAACTGAAAGTCTGAGAGGGTGAGGCAGATAGTCACAGAAAACAGAAAAAAAATCGACAACTACTCTACTCTCTGCTCACTCCTTTCCTGCCCACACATATGCAAGGATCAAGGATGGTGCTACAGGCCGCAAGCCATTGCACTTAGAACTACAATATAAGCATGTTAATGTTAATCTAACAGCTCCGGCGATCCACTAGCACCCCCACCCCCCCCCCACCCCCCCCCCCCCCCATCTTGTATTTTGAAATGCTCCCGAAGATTTTTTTTGTATTATTGAAGTTAAAAGCATCAATCTGGTGCACTTTCAGAGCAAAATGAAGAGATCTATGGATACATCTCTCAACATACATATGAAACAGAACTGTAAACAGATTTACCATTTCTTTATAGATATTTTACAAATCACTCCCCTTTTAAAACAAAACGTTTGAGACCTACTGAGATAACTAGACTAAAGTTAACTATCTAAACACTGAGAGTCCTTTACTTCACCTGAGCTGAGGTTATCTAGACTCTCAGTCTGACAGGAGCAGTGTTGGGCAAGTTACTTCCAAACTGTAATATATTACATATAACTTATTACTCTCTTTTGAAAGTAATAAGTTACATTACAATATTACTGTCTCTGAAATGTAATGAGTTACACTACTTTAGTTACTTTTTAGTTACTTTCACCAAAATAACCGCAAAAGAATAGCTAGGTATTTTAAATGCTAAAATGTAGTTTAGTGCAGCTCATTATGCATCCAGTGAAGGGCAATGTGGTATAGCATAACAACTGTGTAGGCCCTTAAGGCTACTAACAACTTGTATTACACGGCTTAGTTGAATACTCGATTCTGATTGTAAATTCTTAACATGTGACACGTTGTTAATACAGAAGTACAGACCGCTGTCAAGGACTATAATGAAGGTTAACATATTGTAAATCAAGGCAAATATTATTTAAACCATGCTCATGGTTTGAAATGGCAAACATTGAAAGGCAAAAGTATTATTAAAACCATGTAGCCTACTACTACATCATCACCTTGGTCCCATCGTATACGCTGGGAAGAGAATATTTACTGTGCTTGAAAACTGGTATCACATCATCATGTGAGGTTGACTTTGTGACCTGGAGAACATTTCAGCTGCAATATTAGCTCGTTGATAAGCTTGGGATATGAGATCTTTTTGTAGCCATTCGTGGTGAAGGCATCTGTGCTATTGTATGCATTATTTTTGACCCAACATTTATACAGGCATGTCAGAATATGGTACTATTTTCAAATGAATATTCTAGCCATTGTCTATTTTTATACCACAAGCTGCAAAATGACCGCCTTACCCCACTGTACAGGCGGGTAGTTGTTTAGATATACCTGGTACCTGCGGGCCGCAGAGGGGCGGCGTAGTTTCCGGCGACGAAGACTGCTGCTCCGGGGCTGGCGAGTCAGGCGGGAGTAAGCTAGTGTCCACAACGGAGGGTAACGTGATGTCCGCATCTGACCTGTTGCTACTGTCTGCAGTAGATGCAGTGTTGCTGGCGTTTAGTGATGGTTGCTTTAACCATTTTCGTATAAATGATTATCCACAGATCAGATTTGTGTCACTGCTGTGGAAGCACTTTGGAAATGATGCACGTGCAGCGGAGCAGGTCACGCGCACCTGACACAATTTGTTGTTTGTATTTTTCGCTACGTTCTCTTTTTTGAATGGTTGCATAACGTTCAACTTCCCCGAAGATCTCGACGCGAAGCCTGAAGGGTAAACACCAGGTTTACTAATCTACCCGCACAATTTGTCCGGTGTCGGAATGTCTCGCTATGTTAGTACATTCTTAAAAAACAAAACACCATTTAATTTCGGGTTAAAATGTGTTGTAACTGCGTTACTGAGCATTGTAACGGGTAATATATTACCCACATTTCATTAGTAATGCGTTACATTACTTCGTTACAGCAAAAAGTAATATATTACTGTAACTCCGTTACTTTTGTAACGCGTTACACCCAAAACTGGACAGGAGGAGAGAGTTCTCCCTCAACCTTGTTGTTGAAAAAGCTCCTTATATCCGTTAGATTGGCTAGCTAGCACCAGATGCTAACCACAACGATCTCCGGTATAGACCCACCGGTGCTCATGCACGTATAATGGCTCGTGCCACACACACAGAGCAGAGCTTGAATGAAACACAGAGAGCCAGAAGTAAGCTACTTGTACTCACGAGGCCTATTATGTGCAAAATCCCTCTCGCTTTCAGTTGGTTTTGATTGAGTGTCCACACGTGGACGTTTAAGGACTAAAAAACGATCCATTTGTCACTTTGCTGTTAGCAAATAATTTGGCGCTCCAGCTAACAGGAAGTCACTCAAGCGTCACAAAGTAATTTAGTCTATGGGTAGGTAAAAGATCTAATGGGTGCTGGCCATTGGCCTAATCACCTGTGTTGGCTTTATGTTTTTGGTCAAACATTTGTTTGTTTCACATTTGCATTGATGTAATCAAAAATGTTTCTAATTTAATTTAATTAAAAAAAGAAAAAATTAAATTCGAAAAAACAAACAAACATATATTTATTGGGGGTGCTTAGGGGGTGCTTTGGCAATCCTGGGGGGTGCTTCAGCACCCCCTAGCTCCCCCCTGGCGCCGCCCCTGTGTTGAGGTGATACTGTGACACATAAATAAAAAACAAAACGGTTTTAATTAAGTCAACTAAAAGATGCGTCACATCCTGCTACGGTCCCGCACCAGCGCCTTTTTTTGCAGGTGAATAACCTAACCCCCCGCTCGATGAGCGAACTATGGTTAAATTAAAGAAAATAAAAGTATCGGAGGAACACAGAGGGTTTAATTCTGCGTGGTTAGAGTTATATGCTTTCACAGCAAACGATTTGAGTTGTCATAGGTGCTGCAGCCTTTACGTATCGAGTACAAAAACGGAAGAGGAAGACAGCTGACGATCTTCAGTCATAATTCAATCAGTTAAAGGTGGGGTATGTAATTTTGGATAAACCAGCTCGAGTGCGCTAGAATTTGAAAACACACAACCGAAACAAATCTGCCACTTCCTTACAGAGCCCCTCCTCCAACTCACATGAACGCGCACAACCTGGTCTGACCAGAATGCGTGACTCCACCACGACTCCTTAACACTGCAGTGCGTGGTGGAGTCACAAACTCTACTACATGTAGGCTACATGTCTGCACCGCGCAAAAAACCCCAATGTAAAGTGAAAGAGGCTCATTTGTCGTGGTGCACACGCGCATTTCTACAACATCCAGCAGTGAGCTTTTATTCTATAAAACCTTAAAATCTACTTTACATTACATTACATTGCATTTAGCTGACGCTTTTATCCAAAGCGACTTACAATAAGTGCGTTCGACAAACAAAATACAAACTTGAAGAAAACAGAATCATATAAGTACATCAGGTTTCATAGAGCTAAAACATTTCAAGTCCTACTCAAATGGCTTTTAGATAAGCCAGTCCTTTATTAGTTTATAAGTGCTTTGTTAATAATTCTATTGCTCGAAGTGGAGTCGAAAGAGATGAGTTTTCAGTCTGCCCCGGAAGATGTGTAAGCTTTCTGTCCTGATTTTAATGGGGAGCTCATTCCACCATTTTGGAGCCAGGATAGCTAACCAACGTGTTTTTGCTGATGGGAACTTGGGTCCCCCTCGCAGTGCGGGTGCAGCGAGCGGCTTGGCCGATGCAGAGCGAAGTGCACGTGCTGGGGTGTACAGTTTAACCAGTGAAGGGAGCCAGTGAAGGGAGCGGAGGAGCGGCGTGGTGTGGGAGAATTGAGGAAGGTTGAAGACCAGACGAGCAGCAGCATTCTGGATGAGTTTGGAGGCAGGAGTTGGAACGAGTCCGAGGAAGGGAGGGCTGAGAGCACCGATGAGGTAAGGGTATGGGGAGAGGGAACGGAGGTTGCGGCGGCAGGGAAGGCCCTCGGCATAGGCAGTATAGGCGAATGCTAAGGGCGACCCATAGGGGGCGCCGAAAATTGGGGAGGAAAAAAAAAAAAAAAAGTTAGAAATTAAAAAGATTTTTTATTTTTTATTTCATAACAACGCAATTTCCCGATTTTGGATCAACAAAGTACATCTTATTATCTTATACTAACAGAACTACGCCTATATTGCGTACAGCGCCAATAAACTATGGCACCCCCCCCCCCCAAAATCAAGTTGAACTGCCCCAGCTCCAGTAAAAACCAGAGGTTTATGTGATATTGTTCTTTTTTTTAAATAATGGTTTTAGTGTGCAATTATAGGTTTTAATTTTGTATATCTGTTACTTTAAAATAAATCAAACTCCCAAAAAACATATACAGCTTCTGTGTGCTTTTATTAACATTGGAATGTACTGTGTAAGCGGCCGCGGGGGGAGAGCTTTAGAGAGCTCTCTCCTGAAAGACTGAGAGGCTCTGATAACCTCAGCTCAGTGAGGTAAAGGCACAGCTTTATATGATCATTATAGTTATAAAAAAAATAAAAGAATAGGTGAAAAACAGGTATAAAATACTATATGACAGTACAAAAAAGTTGTTATTAATAAACAAGAATACAGTTTGAAAGGGGAGTGATTTGTAAAATATCCATAAAGATAAATAAAATCTGCTTATAGTTGTGTTTCATCTGGGTGTTGAGAGATCTATCCATAGATCTCCTAATGTTGCTCTCGAAGTGCACCAGATTGATGCTTTTAACTTCAACATTTAAAAAAATAAGGTCTTCCCGGGGGTGCATGCCCCCGGACCCCCCTAGAGGAGGTGAGGTCCCCCCCACACTTAAATCATGTTCAAATGGATAGGATACTAAATACATTTGCACACTTCTTGTGTCCATATCTTTCTGTTTTGGTGGTCATATCACAACCGTGCACATGCATGCATGCGCGAGTCATAGTGAGTGTACTGTCTATCTCCCGACAGTATGGGTGGAATCAAGATGGACGGAAACAACTCCTAGGTTTGATAATTTAATCAAATTCAAATAGGTTGTTAACCTTAGAAGAAAAAAGGACAACAACAATACACATACAACTTAAATCAAATTCAATATAATAATCACACTTACTAGTGGCCTCTCCTGATTCCTCAATCTCAATGACGTTCATTTATGTATCCCCTCTACACATCAATAAACCCTGCGAAGCTCCACCCAGATTTAAAGTACCACACACATAAACTGAACCCCATTAATTGAACCCTCATACACCCAGCACAAACATGAGTTTACAGCACAGTGAGTGTCTGCATTTTGGGGGGGGGGGGCGCCAGCTAAAATCTTGCCAAGGGACGCAAATTGGTCAGGGCCGGCCCTGTGCGGCGGACAGGTGCAGAGTTAGAAGAGATTAGTTTCTTATGTTTGGAAAGTGGTAGAGAGAATGAAATGAAGAAGTGATCGGATGTGTGAAGTTGGTTAACAGAGAGGTTAGAAGTAGTGCAGTTCCTTGAGAATATGAGATCAAGGACATTGCCAGCTTTATGAGTTGGTGGGGATGGAGACAGTGAGAAAGCAAAGGTGGTTAAAAGAGATGTTAGTTCAGATATCTTCCCAGTCTGGAGGTTGAAGTCTCCGAGAAGTACAGCGGGAGGGCCAGTTTCAGGGATGTGTGAGAGGAGATTATCTAATTCCTCCAAGAAGTCCCCCAAGGCGCCTGGTGGACGGTAGAGAACAACAATGCTAAATTGTATAGGATGGGTTACTGTGAAACAGCATGGCTTGTGATGTAGATGCACATCCCTACTGTGGACAAGTAACACAGTCCCCTCAACCCAGTCTCATAAAAAAACGTGTAATAACTACATTGGTCGACAACTTGGGACGTAGTATTTCTACAAAAATGCCTCTGAAATTGTAGGATCCCTACGTTTTTTTTCACCATTCATTCCAATGGCTGGCGTCTATGTCCCATGATCTTCAAATTTCTCCCTGCAGAAAAAAAAAAACATGTCCGAACTTCGTTTTATTCTCGGTGGAAAATGCCCATTTTAAGGTTAGCTTGGCCATTAAAATGCGTTTTGATGTCATTTGATGCGAGAAATATGAGTTGTTATTTCAGATTATGTGTGCAGTGGATATACATGGTCTTTAGTTTGCTAGTTATTACAAAGATTACTTCAGGAAATTGTGTCTATACAACATTTTCATTGTTACCAAGGTGGTTGCTAGGGACGCTGCTATCGATATTATTTCTGTTATGTTGTGTAACTGTTTAATGGTGTTATCTTTATTGCTACCCCCTTCCCCGTCAATTTATAGTGTTGGTCCACAGCGCAAACGTGTTAGTTTAACAAAATCTGCATCTAAAATTGTGGCATAGATACGTTATTTTCCCCTGTGCAATTCTCCATTTACTCAACAATAACACATACTTATCCTTGTGTTTATTTATTTGTTTGATTAATAAACACAAGTTGGAGTCCGTCAGGACCGAGGGTCGGAGCAGCTCATTTGCTTTAGAGAATATTACACCCGAAAGTAAGTATTCTCTCCGCTTCGCTTGACAAACCCCGTGATAGTCCTCAAGCTCTGTGATTGGAGGTTTGAGTGTGCGCCGAGGGTTACGCCGAGCGTCGAACAACACTTTGAAATGGGATGGAACCACGACAGACTGTCCAAAACTGGATTTGAACGGGTCCACCCCGTCCCCTCCTCCCCCACCCGTCCCTAGAACTACAAATGCTGGCTATTGTGTTTCGCAACATGTTCTCTATCTATGGCACGTCTCTACTGGGAGTTGTTTTTTTTTAAAAGACGTTTTTGTATTTCCCATAATAAGAAGTTGCCAGTATTAAACTGTGTACATCCCTGGAGTTTTAGGGGATAGGAAACACTCAAATTTAAAACATATAATTAATAAATGGGTGAAAATTGCTTGTGCCCATAATGGGCAGCATTAATATATATATACCCACATACCAGCTAAGGTCAGAAGAGCTTTATTTAACAGCTGGTCTTATGTCTGTGACCCCTCCTGTTGTTAATTGATAAGCCTGAAACACGCACTTGTCAAGGTTCAGAGGCCAATTTTGCAAATATGGCAGTAGCCATCGATCATCTTAAGATAAGATATACTTTATTGATCCCAAGTTGGAAACATTTGCGTTACATCAGCATGTGTAACAGTTGTAAATATGCAGTGGTGTTTATTTGTAAATCATTTAGTATAATCACACAAATTCTGTGTTTTATATTTATTGATTGTTCAATACCTGACACGGCCGGAGATTAAATATCTACATACATCTTATAAGAGTATAATACATATGTATAATATCAGTTAAAATAAGTGCTTCAACATAGTTAACATTGCTGGAGGTATGCACAAATATTGATAGATGTCTTGTAATGCACTATTGAGGAAACTGCGACCCAAGTTGTTCATTCATTGCATAACTACACCGTTTGTGTATATGATATGTCAATAAACCTTAGAAAATCTTGATGTGCAAAATAGTCATTATATATAGTCTTTAATTAACTATTAGTAGAGAATAACGAGTAATGAATATACTTTATAGGGATCCTATTAATATCTAATAATAAAAATAATGAAATTCAATAACATGCTTTAACCAATAGGTGTCCCTTTATATCAGCTGTGCACCTTTATGGTGTAAATACAGCCTATCTACCAATTGGATCAAATATAAAAGTCAGCCGAATTAGTGTTGATACTGCAAGGAGACGTATTGTGTGAAAAGAAATGTAAGATGTTGTTTAATTGCTGATATATTTATGATCCATGTCATGTTTTCAGTGTTGGCGGCAGTTCCTCATGTGTGTCTAGAAGTCTTCTTATCAGAGCTCTATAAATAGAGAACTACGGCAGATATGTAATATTTAATGCAGCCGAACAGTGTATTACAATGCCGTTATGTGATGACTTTCAAAGACAAAAGTAAGCACACTCAGAAAAAAGTTTCTTTTTTTTTAAAAATGTTTTCGGTCTATTTCCGGTATTTGTTAATGACGATGTGATGTGAGATGTGAGACTGGAATTGAACAGGGGAAAATAACGAATCTATCCCACCATTTTAGATGTGGATTTTGTTAAACTAATACGTTTGCGCTGTGGACCAACACTATACATTGACGGGGAAGGGGGTAGCAATAAAGATAACACCATTAAACAGTTACACAACATAACAGAAATAATATCGATAGCAGCATCCCTAGCAAACAACTTGGTAACAATGAAAACGTTGTATGGACACAATTTCCTGAAGTAATCTTTGTAATAACTAGCAAACTAAAGATCATGTACATCCACTGCATACGTAATCTGAAATAACAACTCATATTTCTCGCATCAAATGACATCAAAACGCATTTTAGTGGCCAAACTAACTTTAAAATAGGTATTTTCCACCGAGAATAAAACGAAGTTCGGCCGTGTTTTTTTTCTGCAGGGAGACATTTTTGAAGATCAGTGAACATAGACGCCAGCTATTGGAATGAATGGTGAAAAAAAACGTAGGGATCCTACAATTTCAGAGGCGTTTTTGTAGAAATACTACGTCCTACGTTGTGGACCAACGTAGTTATTACACGTTTTTTTTGTGAGACTGGGTTGGTCCCCTGCACTAGCGTCTTCAGACAATTAACAGTAAAAAAATAAAAATCTTTTTAAAAGTTCTCTTCTGCCGTTTCAGCCAGCGATACCTGTCACAGGGCTTGGTGTGTGTATTTGGTTGGGGCTCGATGTCCACATAACCACTGACTGGGCGGTCATTGTGTTGTTGGTTTTCTTTGTCCACTTGTCCACAGTAGGGATGTGCATCTACTCACGGCAGGCTTCTTTTATTTTATTTGTATTCATAATCATTTGTATTTTTCGTCAGAATGTATTATGGCAACCCTGTCTCCTAAAAATGACGTTCCCAGAGAACTAAACTGCATTTTCAATTACGTTTAGCGAGAAACGTATTGTCTCCCACGTTACGTTTATTATGAACGTATCTCAAATACGTTTATTTTCTACATAACTTCTAGAAACATATTTTCTCCCACGTTACGTTTCTTATGAACGTATCTTAAATACGTTTATTTTCTACATATCTTTGACATTTATTGTCTTGCTTATAATAATGATAATAGTCATTTATAAATATCATTTTAGAGCACACATTTGAAATCAGTAGGCGAGGCTGTAATTTCGCCAGCTGTTACTCTCATGAGCGAGGCAGAAAATAATAGTTGTATCATGCCAAAAAGCTGCTGTGTCGTTTATTGCACCTCAAACATTAAAACAAATCCAGAGTTACGTGTTTCTGTACTTCCTCTAAGAAGAAAGGACAGTAACGGAAGATCTCTGTGGCTTCAGTCTTGATTGCCAGTCAGAAGACAGCGTTGGTTTCCCCAAAAGTGGGCGGGGCTGTAAAGTGACGTAGATTTTACTCTCATCTATTATTCAAAACCATTCTATTTATTTTAACGTAAATTACATGCCAGTGTTTTATCTTTTTATTTATTTGTTTTTATTTTAAATCGTATAATGTCTGACTTTTTTTGCCTTCTGTGAGAAAAAGAAATGGGGCTAAATCTTTTTTTCCTTCTAATTTGTTATTCTTTTCTAAAAAATATACTGTTATTTACTCAACAATAACACACAATTAACCTTGTTTTTATTTATTCGTTTGATTCTATAATCTTGGGGGTTTTAGCATGCTTTTTAGCCGTAAATAAAGTCACCAGAAACAGACGGGACATTTTGAGCGGTACACGCCACAAACCCACTGAACAGATTACCCAAGATCCTCAGCTTGAAGCTCGTTGATTGGATGTTTTAGCCGCAATGCATGTTGGGATATGATGTTAATGTGATATGATATCCTTTTCTTTTTTTTTTTTTAAATAATACTTTATTCCGAGTGTTTTTGCTTTTCTCTTCGGAAGTCATCACATAACGGCATTGTAATACACGGTTCGGCTGCATTAAATATTACACATCTGCCGTAGTTCTTTATTTATAGAGCCCTGATGAGAAGACTTCTGGACAAACTTGAAGAACTGCCGCCAAAACTGAATATCAACAATTAAACAACATCTTGCATTTCTTTTCACAAAATACGTCTCCTCGCAGTATGAATAGTAATTTGGCTGACTTTTATATTTGGGTGATAGGAGACACATCTATGGAATCACAATTGCAATAGCTTACCATTAAATGACGGATACCTTTCTGTCTGTGATGTTTTACAAATCAGATATTAATGTGTAGAAGTAAAACATGAGAAATAGTATAACAATATCCTGTAAAATTATTTAAAAACATGAATAAAACTAGTAAACTACACATCTTCAGATGTTATACATACATAAGTGTAAAATACAAAGTTATTATTAGTATGCTGTATGTACCTTGAGTGGTTACCCTAGTGGTTAAAGCACGTTATTGAATTATTTTTGTTGAATAATGTTGTTTTTGTTGAATAATGTTGTTTGATGAAAAAGATATTAAGAGTACATACTTTCATAGGGGGAAAGTAGAAGGTCAATGATAGAAATATAGAATATAAAAAAATCCAAGAAGATACTGTAAGTGATCTCTACAATAAAACAGTTTAGTGCTGGATGTACAAAGATATTAATATAGGATATGCAAAACAGACAAACTAAGTAACCTTTATCAACACATTAAAGAACACTTTAGGTTAAGGTCTTCTTTCAAATAAGAAAAAAGCTTTGGGGGTATCTGTCTACAGATAAATATTAAGCCTGACAAAGTTTAACGTCTAATATATTGCTTTCCTGCAATGTTAACTATGTTGAAGCACTTATTTTAACTGATATTATACACATTAATTATACTCTTATGTATGTAGATAGTATAAGAAATGTGCAGAATTTGACAGTTGGTGGAGGTATACACACATATTGATAGATGTCTTGTAATGCACTGTTGAGGAACCTGTGACCCAAGTTGTTCATTCATTGCTTAACTACACTGTAGTTGTGTATATGATATGTCAATAAACCTTAAAAAATCTTGAAATATTGAAAGGGATGTGCAAAATAGCCATTAAATACAGTCTTTAATTAACTATTAGTAGAGAATAACGAGTAATTAATATACTTTATAGAGATCTTTAGATAAATGTTTACTCTTCTCAAGCACCAACTATCAAATATCTCTCCTGATCTCCTTTCCCTGAATGTTACGTGTAACTAAAGTCTGATTTAAGGGTTTTTTATATTTCACATCATTAATCAGAATCTGCAAAGTAACTAAAATAAATGTAGTGGAGTAAAAATACCAGGTTAACCTCTGAATTGTAGTGGAGTAGAATTATAAAGTAACAATGAGCTGTCATGTGGGTATATATTAATGCTGCCCATTATGGATGCAAGCGATTTTCACCCATTTAGTAGGCCTACTTACAACTTCTAATTTTGGGAAAAACAAAAACGTCTTTTAAAACTACAATCCCCAGTAGAGACGTGCCATAGAGAACATGTTTTGAAACACAATAGCCAGCATGTGTAGTTATGGAGGGGCGTTCAAGTCCAGTTTTGAATAGTCTGCCGTGGTTTCGTTCCATTTCAAAGAGCTTGACGCTCGGCGTAACCTTGGCGCACTACCACTCCAACATCCAAATCCCAGAGCTTGAAGATTAATCACGGGGTTTGTCAACGGGACTGCAGTCCAAAACGATAGGATTATGGGTAGTGTAGTGTCTTCGGCCATCCTAAACTGAATTTCTTTTTCGGATATCATATCTCATTAACAACACCACATCTGGCGTCACAGAGATCTTCTGTTACTGTTCTTTCTTCTTAGAGGAAGTACAGAAACAAGTAATTCTGGATTTGTTTTAATGTTTGAGGTGCAATAAACGACACAGCAGCTTTTTGGCATGTTAAAACTATTATGTTCTGCCTCGCTCATGAGAGTAACAGCTGGCGAAATTACAGCCTCGCCTACTGATTTCAAATGTGTGCTCTAAAATGATATTTATAAATGACTATTATCATTATTATAAGCAAGACAATAAATGGTAGATATGTAGAAAATAAACGTATTTAAGATACGTTCATAAGAAATGTAACGTGGGAGAAAATATGTTTCTAGAAGATATGTAGAAAATAAACGTATTTGAGACACGTACATAACGAACGTAACGTGGGAGAAAATACGTGCCTAGCTAAACGTAATTGAGAATGCAGTTTAGTTCTGTGGGAATGTAATTTTTAGGAGACAGGGTTGCCATAATACATTCTGACGAAAAATACAAATGATTATGAATACAAATAAAATAAAAGAATATTTATGAAAATCTATGAAAGATTTATAGAATAAAAAGCTCACTGCAGGACGTTGTAACCACGACAAAGGAGCCTCATTCACTTTACATTGGTGTTGTTTGCGTGGTGCCGACACGTAAATGTAGAAAAGTTCGTGACTCCACCACGCAATGCGGTTTGAAGGAGTCGTGGTGGAGTCACGCATTCTGGTGAGATCAGGTTGAATGCGCACATGACCAATGAGGGCACGAGATAAGTTTGTGCACAGATGGAAGGCTGAGAGGCAGGTAGGCCATCCAGTTATTTTAGCCGGGCCGGCTCAGATGATTGGTCGTGCTTTTCACAGCTCCCACAGATTAAAAATGTTTATGTATTTATTGTCAAAGCATTTAATATATTCATTGCTATCGGGATGTTAAGAGCATTCAATGGAATATAACAAAAAGTGTTTCTGAAATAAATTACATACCCCACCTTTAACTCTTTTTAGGGTGCAGCTATGTTTTATTTATTTCAAAGTGGGTCAATTTTAATTGTATTTATTTTTCTTCAAATGTGCAGAGGACTCCCCAAGTGCTGTGTTTAGTTTATTTTAAAGTAGGCCTGTGTATATATTTTTTAATTATCCTTATAAGAGTTCTTTGTTTATTATTAGAGGTAAACAGTTTTATATAATGTAATAAATAATAAATGCAAAAATACTGTAGTTGTTGTCTATGATATAACAATATATACAACTTTATAAGCTATCAAGCCATCAAATATGTTTTGCGGCTCCAGACAAAAAAAAGTGTTGGAAAAGGGGGCAAAATGGCTCTTTTGTTCAAAAAGGTTGCAGACCCCTGCGGATGTTCTTCCTGTAGGCTCCCTGTTGATGTTGTCTTCTTCTGCCCACCCATGTCTGTATTTTCATTGGAAAACAATATCAAAACAGCAGTTTATTATTTATTTGACACAGTCACCATCTAATGGAAGGAAAGCAGTCATCCTAATAAATACCGTGATGACAGGGTGCTCCCGAAGTGAGGGCCCCTCCCTCTTTCACCATCCCAAAACCAAACCAACCCCCAGCTTAGCATCCTCTGGCATCATTCCCGACCCCTGCCAGTCTCTGGGAAACTCCCAGCGTGCTCTCTGCTCCACCAAGAACCGCAGGAAATGAGTCTCGGAGAGCGCTGAAGTTTAATAACAAATAAATGAATGGGGTGTCCCTGGGACAGAGTGAATGGAGGGTTGGGAAAGACAGGGAGAGAGAAGTGCCCCGAAGTGAAGGACAGGCAGGAGAGGAGACGGGAATGGAAAACAAGGTATTCAAACCTATTACTGTGTGTTTCTGTACAGTGATGAATCAGGGAAACCTAAACCAGCTGCAAAGAGGGTTCTCGTGAACAAGAATGGCAACGCGGATCAACCAGCGGATCATTTAAAACCATCTAACCCTCCCTTTACGCTTTCTTTTACAATGGCCAGTGGGCACGGAGCCGACAGACACAGTACAAACACACACAATTTGCTTGTGCGCGCGCGCGTGTGTGTGTGTGTGTGCGTGTGTGTGTGTGTGTGTGTGTGTGTGTGTGTGTGTGTGTGTGTGTGTGTGTGTGTGTGTGTGTGTGTGCGTGTGTGTGCGCGCACAGAGATAGCCACATAGATCCCTTTCTTCCCTCTCCTGACACAATAACTCTCATGCTCTGAATGGAGGGACAAACATTCCAGACATGCCACATGTCGGGGCTGCTGGCGAATCATTAAACTGTGGAAGAGAAACTGCAGGATACCCTCTTTCTCTCCCATGTCTTCTCTAATTACCCTTATACCTTTAATTGATGTTAAACATGAAATAGGTATTAACTCAAAGGGAAAGAGGAAAATGGAAATCTATGGCATGTTTTGGAAGTAAGCGGGATGCACCTTGTGTTCCAACGGGGATATGTGATAACTCTATAAATTAGGGAGGGTATTATCTTCCTTCGGCAGCTGACTGCTCCCAGGATTATTGCTTACCTCTGGGCCTCCTGGACAAAAAAGAGAAAGAACTTCCAGGAAAAGACATGACAAGGGAGTGCAGAATAAAACATAAGCTAGAGTCATAAAGGTTAACTCAGCAAATCAAACTCTGAGAAGTTTTAGCGGAATATGGAACCCCGGTTTTACACCACATAAAGAATAAATTGAACCCTTTTTTTATAGTACCATTTATCGATTCGTGAAAAATAAAGAAAGTACTACTTTTTTACTATTATTATATACTTTTTTTTTTCCTATAGTGAGGTGAGTAGCCTTGTTATTTAAAAAGAGAGACTGTTATTTTCAATTAATTAATTTTGTTATTTGTAATTATTTATTTTTATTTACTTATTTATGACCCCATTTATTAATGATTCACTCACCTTTGTATGTATTTTTTTATATTCTTATTTTTATTATTTGTCTTCTATACCTGGTTAAAGTAGTATACTTTAACCAGGTAGTCTGTGACCTAAGATTTTCAACGACATAATTACTCTGTAGCTATGTTAGTTTGACAATAAAGAACCTTGAACCTTGAAAGTATGTCTTGTCTGTCATGTTTTTATATAATGCAAAACTTAAATAAAGTGTAAATAAAACCAAACTAAATTGAATACATCTAACTCTGCGCTGGTCTCCGAGAGGAAAAGAGGTGATTGGGTAAAGCTAGTGGTTGGATATCTACTCAGAACTCGCATACCCTCGGGTCCCGGCCCCCCCTTTGAAAGCGTGGCCGCCTAAGTGCCTGAAGTGTAACACCAAGCAGCCCATTGAGAGGCAGGTGATGTGCAGAACAAAGGGGGGATTCAGCACCTCAGTGACACAGTGGGAAAGAGATGAGTGATTATTAGTCCCACCGAGGGCCTTGACAGACCATTTAAAGGCAGCGTCCTTTGATTGTGACAGTATAATTGTTTCACAGATACAATCACGTTGGGCACTTACCTGGGGCAGGGGAAACTGGACTTTCATTAAAGTGCGGGATTGTCTCCAGGCTGCTCTGTAATTGTGCCTGTTGTCTTGTTTTGTGATGTTGTTGGGCTCCGTCCCCCTTCTGCTCTGCTGGTAAACCGGAGGTGTGTGAGTGTGTGTGAATTTGCCTGTAGGCTATTTAGAATCTGAAGCTGCCTGAGATGCCACACATAGTGTAATTAAAGTAAAAGTGTTTGAGATGCAGTAAAACAATTCTGTTTTCCCGTTGGAGATTTCACAGATTATCGTTAACTAGGGAAACATAAAAAAAGTTGTGTTCAAGACTTCTAAAATCTGGTAAATGCAAGACAGACATTCGTACTTTAACATGCTGTCTTTGGCCATCAAATTAAATAAAAAGGTATTATTGAAATAGAAAATAAATATTCTGGAACTGGAGACAGAGCTGATATCCAAAGCCAGGGTTTATCTAATATTGAGAGGAACATTTGTATTAAAGTTGATCAATAAAAACCAGCAATTATTTAAGGATGGCAGAATACATCGCATGTACTGTATGTTACCATAAACAATTTCGGAAACTTTACTTGAACAATATATAGCCTGGTGTCTTGTATTTGATTTGATAGTGCTCAATGGGCAGTATTGTTGTAACCTCTAGTATTGTATCCCTGAAACTGATCTGGTTACCTGTCATTTTGTTTCTTTTTATTGGCCTTTTGAACCTTTCCCTCCTTCTTTCCTGTGAATTCCATAATAACCCTAACCCTTACCCATACCTATTTTTACTGGTTTCAAGAACGTCATATGAACCCTCACCCTAATTGCCAAAAACCCTACTGCCATAAAATAAACCCTACATTAGGTGGTGACTCGTCTGGAAGTGACAAGACGGGAGGATAAATCACTCTCAACGAGTGAAGGCTGAATAAATGGTGCAGAAGGGTGGGAAGTCTCCTCGAAAAGCCAACTAGCCCCGTGTTTGTTTTTTATTCAGCGGGCTGAGATGACACAGTCTGTTGGGTACTCTATTGGCCATGTGGTCTGGGTCCATTGAGCGTGGCGGTGTGTCCAAGGGCCGAGCTGATTAGATAATAAACCGTAGGATGAGGAGCGAGGACGGGACAGAACGGAAGGCCTCTTTGCTAGTGATAGTTTTCTAGCATTATTCTTTCGCTTTTGGTCTTTTAGGAAAAGTCCAGATGTTCTTCTTTCCTTCATTAGTTATTTTGTTATAGGTCTTCTGCAGTTCTTTAATACTACATGGAACAAAAGTTTCTCTGAAGTCAAAAACTACTTCACAGAATGAAAATCTGCTCAAAGGTTGAAGGTCAACCCTTTGGGAAACTATGAATCAGTCTATCGTAAAAAACATTTTATGGCTTGGCAACTACATTGTCTCAACCATGTCCTGAACAGCGAATATAAATTAGAATGAAGCATTCTTTTGTGCACAAGTCAATCCTAAAAGGAAATAAGAAGCTTAGATCCAGACATAATATACATCGAAGGGTCTTGAATATTTTTGTTTTCTGTACTTTTAATGGTAGGTTGAATGTATCCTTGTCTGATGGTGTCACTGAAGCCACTGGAGCTGATGTGATAAATCTGACAAGAAAAGTATCACGATGATCGTAATTTTTCTGCTGAATCATCATGTCAGGGAGCCTGATTCGAGCCAGCACATATTATTTCTTAAGAACTTTCAAGTGTTGACATCCAGTATGTGTTGGCAACATCCATAACTAAATAGGTTTTTATCAAGAATGGAATGAGCTACTTTAAGGCTTTTATCTGCCTCGTAAACACAGGATGTTTACCCGTTTGCTTTAGGAATTACACAAGTTTGGCCACAGATTGCCGATTTTGCAACTTGATAAGTAAAACGTACAAATCATTGGCGCTTTTATTTCTCTTTTTGATTTGAGAAGATTAGCCCGGGGGGTGAACCGCCAGCCATGATTTTGCAAGCAGAAACACACAAACACGCAGCTTGAGAGCTCTCCCTCCATTGTTTATTCCCCCATGTCGAAATGCAGTGTGAAGTATTTTTTAATAAATGTGTGGTATTATTGTTCGAATCAGTCACTCGTCCACCGGCGCATGTAACATAATCCCGTTCCCCTTCCTCTTGGTTTTTTGTTCACCGCTCAATTCAAGTGATGTATTTTTGTTGTCAAATGACAAATGTGCGCTAACTAGTAGCTTGTGTGTGTGTGTGTGTGTGTGTGTGTGTGTGTGTGTGTGTGTGTGTGTGTGTGTGTGTGTGTGTGTGTGTGTGTGTGTGTGTGTGTGTGTGTGTGTGTGTGTGTGTGTGTGTGTGTGTGTGTGTGTGTGTGTGTGTGTGTGTGTGTACTGTGTGACTGCCACTGACCCCTGTCCTCCGTGTTCATGCTCGGAAAACCCATAGCTAATTTGAAACCTGTTGATAGGTATGGTGCAGATCAAGTGCAATTTGGGGGCAGCACAGAAAACCAATGCGGAGGCTTGAGTGGAGGTGAAAAGACGTAGAAGCGCTCTGGGTGGCACAAAGTGGAACAAAGACGAGACTACTCAAGTTTGAAACTTTTCTGATTGACTCCACTTTATGAATTTACAGACAGAAGCAAAAAATAAGAAACTGGAGCTTTTAGTTAATGGAGTGGTTGGACATGCCTGTTTGCTTTCTTGCCGTTCAACCTTTATTTATACTCCATAGATCATTGAGGGGCGACACTCAGTAACAGTGACATCGAGGCAGTTACAAGAACCAAATAAACAGCATAGACATATGCTAACATAAAAAAAGCAATACTATAATTAAAATAACTATTTAAAATCTAAATAAATCGCTGGATACAATAACTTAATACATTTTTTTTTTAAATCAATAACGTATTTACAAATTAAAAGTAGAAGTTTAAGATCCAGTTTCTAAAATATAAAAAGTTGGAGTAAGTTGATACCAATCTCATACAACTGACTGTCATGTCCAAGAAACTTATAGTGAAAGTTTATTCTTTATGTTAGAGTTGTCATGTCCCTTTGTCTTGTGCTTTATGTCTATGCCCTTAATTATTTCTTCCTCTCATTTCAGGCCTCCACGCTCCCCGCCCCATTCTGTCTCCTGCGTCCTTGATTATTTTCCCCGCCCTGATTGTTTCCAACTGTGTCCCCTTTACTTACCTGTGTATATATTGTGTTAGCTCCCTCCTGTTAATTGTCAGTTCGTTGTCTCTCGAAGACCTACGTATCGGCTTACCTCACGGACCTTTCACGGACCTTTCACGGACCTATGCTATAGATCACGATTCTAGTTTTCCTCGAAAGAGTATTTTGTTTTCCTTATTTTATTACTGTGCAAAATTCCAGTAAAGTCTTTATTTTGAAACGCTATCTGAGTCTGAGTTTGAGTCGTGCAATTGAGTTCATGCCTCAGTGTTCACCCCTTGACACTGACTACATGTAGGCCGATTACGACTCCACTATACCGCATATCCGTATGAATGCAACCGAAGGCCTCAAGTCCTTTTTTGCCCTTTTTTTGTAATTACACAAGACAATAGTCCAACTTTGCTGTTCTGTTTTTATGGCTGATAAAAATAACTAGTCAGTTCAGTGCATGACATTAAGGATTTTGGGAGATGGCCCTGTGGGCCATCTAAGCTAATTTACAGATGGCCCTGAGACCAATAGAGATTGTCCTGAAAAATGCGCGTGGACGAAATGACGCACGAAGGGTTTGGGGGGCCTCCCCCTAGAACATTTAGATTTTTGCAGGTCTTAGATGCTGTCTGGTGCATTCTATATACTGAATTATAAGATGAACCACCACAATATTACAATTTCAATTGTATTCTTCATTTCACTTGTTTGTGTTTGCTCGCTTGCATGCCCTTTATAGCTATAATAAATACTTAAGTTGTTGGTCCAGACACTTTCCATCTGTTGAAGGCAAATGCCTTCCCAGATGTAAAAAAGTAGAAAACATTACATGCAGTTATAACCAGTGCTTGAATTGGAATAAAAAAGGTGCCAGTACTCTAAATCAGCAACAAGTATTTGGCACAAAGTCATAGTATATCCTATAATGCTGGTGGGTTTGTCTCTTTACTGTATATTTTAGAAAGGCTCACTGTACTTAAACAAAATGACTCAGGGTGCATCTGAGATTAGAGGGGTTGCAGTGGTAAAGTGCTATTTTTATAAGTGGGGAGTGGACCTGACACACTCCAGTCTAGGGGGGTACGGGGGTATGCTCCCCCGGGAACATTTTTTTTTAAATATTGAAGTTAGATGCATCAATCTGGTGCACTTTGAGAGCAAAATGAAGAGATATATGGATACCTCTCAACATCCATAATGAAACAACTGTAAACAGATTTACTTTTTCTTTATGGATATAAAAGAAAGTAAAGCTTGACTCCTACTGGCTGGTTAAATGACTCCTCGTCCCTGAGGCCACTACCAGTTTTTTGTGCCATTTTGCTGAATTTATTTGTCAATAGCGTTGCTGCACAAAGTGATAGCCCTCTAGTTTAAATCTACTACCCAAAAAGAAACATATGGAGATGGGTTACTATTTTAAAAAAATTGCAAATCTATTTGGGAACAGTGGGGCCGGGCCTCAAATCCTATAGGGGGGTCCGGGGCATGCTCCCCCGGTAAGATTTTCTTTTAAATGTTGGACTTAAATGCATCAATCTGGTGCATTTTGAGGGGGAAATAAAGAGACTACACCCATATGAAACAAAAATGTATACATTTAAATAATCATAAAATCATAAGTACATGGCCATAACCAATAACATACAATATCCAATATGAAAAAACATTGAAACTTGTTTATTTATTTGTTTTTGGTTCATTTATAGTTGTGAGTGTGTCTGGGCTCCTGAATCGGCCTCTCCTGTCTCCCTCCTCTCCCCCCTGCTCCTCTTTGAGGCAACAGCTAAGACTAGTTTTAGCTCTCAACAAGTTTATCTTACCTTTTTTCACCTAGTTAACATTTTGTTTGTATTATTCATGCATATTTTACGAATCACTACCCCCTCAAATGGAAATATGTGTTTACATAAATGGTGACCGAACCGTTTGAGACCCACTGAGATAACTTAAACTAAGTTAACTATCTAAAGACTCAGAGAGTAATTTACCTCACCAGAGCTGTAGTTATCAGCCTCTCAGTCTGACAGCAAAGGACTCTCCCTCCACCTTGTTGTTGAAACAGCTCCTTATATCCGTTAGCGCAGCTAGCTAGCACCAGATGCTAACAACAATACACGTAACCGGTGCGCGCGCTTTCTCGCTCGCTCGCGCCACACATACACCAACACACACCCTCCCGAGCTTGAATGACACACAGAGACCAATCGAGGGCATTAGTATGATCTGTATGAAAGTGGCAATGTCGGCAGGCCACGTCATGTAGACAGCCAGTCACCCTCTGTGAGGCAGAGTCAGACCCACATTTGCGCTGCGTTGCGTTTACAATATATACGTATATTGCCGGCGGCTGAGTACCGGCATTTTACTGAGTAGGCCTACCGGCACCTTGCCGGTACTCAGTAAGAAGTGCCGGTACCACATGGGTAAAAATCAGAAGTGCCGGTACTGCGTACCGGTGAGTACCGGCCCAATTCAAGCACTGGTTATAACTGCCAAAACAAACATTATTTACGCTATTATGGCCCCTGTTAAAAATGTTTGTAATGTTATCTACTGTAAGTTGGTCGAAGGAATGCCTCCTCATCCAGAAGCTGACCGACCAGACCCGAGCAGCCGAGTGCATCCGCGAAGCACACACAATGGCGACGTCAGAGTTCCCGTTAGCAAGCAAATCTAAATCTCTTTGGTCAAAATGTCCGGTCAAAATTATTTCCCTTTAGCGCAATACCGCTTCAGTTGCGCCACTTATGTGACAGACAAGAAGAGTATGTGACAGACAAGAGTAGTCTATTCTAATGTGTAACACTTAATGTGGAGAAAGAAATGTGCTTTATGGGTTGATTGTGCGTTGATCTGTTGCTAATGCCTCGGGGTTCCGGTGGGCATGTAAACAAATGCATAATGCTGCGCTATACTTTTTGGCCTCACCCAGTTGCATAGCGACACTTATTGTTTAGGTCACGGTGTCTTTTAATAAGCAGGTAGTCATATCATTAGTATAAACTAGCTGGATCTGATCGATATGGACATAAACGCGAGTGAAGTCTAATCTGACGGGAGAGAGAGATCAGCTGCTGCTGACGACTCGAGACGCAGCGGTGAGCGGAACCAAACACACACTTCAGGTTAGAATATCACACGTAGCTATTTTAATTACCTCTCAAACTACCTAAACTAGTTATAGATATGTTTAGTTTTACTGTCGGGTCACTCATTACTGGATCCGCGAGCTGCAAAATACTGGTAAAATAGATTACCCGATCGGGCAACCAGCAGGTGAGGCTTCATGGCCCGAGCTAAATACTAGATGGCCCGGACCATCGGGCAGTCCTTAATGTCGAGCCCTGCAGTTTGTGCACAGAGTTGACCCTAAACAAGCTAATTTGGGAAGAACCCCAATGGAGGTGAAAACTCAAAAGATGCTATACCCATGTTCAAAGCAGCTGAAACCTAACATATTGAGTAATATCAAACACAGCTTAATCAGAGAATTTACTAATTATTTGTTTCCCAACAGAATCCCTTTTACATGACCCATATTAAATTCTAAGAATTATCCCATTTGGAATAATAGTGAAATATTACTAAGCATTTAGTCAACAATTGTGTGTTGGGTTCTGAACGCTGCCAGAACGTTACTTACGTTAGCTGCAATGCTAACATTGTGCTCATCCTACACCTCTTGTGTAGACAGGTGTTAAAACCCACCAACCAACTCACTGGCATATTTTTGTGTGGACAGCAATCAGTGTTAGTAATTTTCATGTAAAATAAAAGTTTTTACATTTTATTCAAAATGAACTTGCTACGAGCAAAGAAAAAGCAATGCTGAATCAGAAGTATTTTCCACCACATGTTCAAGTTTTATTTTCTTGCTGCTTTCCATTGCTGTTGCTATAATTACTTTCATCCACCTGTAGATCCATCCATCATTGAATGTGCATATTGCAGCTTTTCTCCTGATGTATGAGCAGCTGATGTGACAGTCGACACCAATATTGTATCCCTTAGTGGTTTGGCGTGTGTCCATGAGTCCCTGCACTATGCGTTCTGCACAAGAGGCTCGCTCTCTAAGCCAAATCTCATTCCAAAGGGCTTGGGGGAGTGGAGCTAACGGGGCCCCCAGGAGCTGAAGCATAATGGGGGATACTGACGGGCCCTGATCTCTCTGTGGAAAGATCAGTTCCTCTGTTTAATGAGACCCCCTCCTCACCGTCGACCTACCTCTCCTCGCCGTTTCTCACGTCTGCCGGATCAGATTAACTTCCTTCTCACCGTAAATCTGCAAAGCAGCGGGCCTGATCAACGTTAATTACCCACACTCCTCGGAGGAGGAAGTTCCCTCGCTCGTCAGATTGACTTGATGCGCCGCCAAGCTTGTGCGCATGTGTATGTGTGCGTGTGCGAAAGAGGAAATTGAGTTACGATAACAGGAGATGAGCAAATTGAATTCTCACACCATACATACACGCCGTGGACAGCCCCTACCTCCCCTCCCTGGCTCCACACCAGCCAACCCTGCCTCCCCCCTCCCTCCCCACTGCAGAGTCCCCTGCTCTCTGTTTATAATTGCCTGAGCCCCCAGAATTTAAAATAATAAGATCAGGTTTCCAGGCAGGTAAGTGCATCCAGACTTGTTATCTGTGATATCACCGGTGCTTTGGCCCTCTTCCTCCCGCTCCCTCGTTCTCTCCCCTTATCCCCTCTCTTTCTCCATCTCTTTCTAGGGTATCCCCTGCTTTTCTAAAACTGTACAGTGAAACACAATACTTTGCATTATATACTTTGTGAAAAGCGGTTTCTGCAGCATCTTGTCATCGTTTGGGTGACCGGCTGCCGTTTGAAGTGCTCTCGGGTTCAGGGCTCGCCGTATAATAGTGACGGCTCGGCTGCACAACAGCGTATTATTTACCCAGATGGGGTTAATTGCTGAATAAAAGAATGGTTCTTTTCAGTTGACCATTGTAAAGACACACACACACACACACACACACACACACACACACACACACACACACACACACACACACACACACACACACACACACACACTTCTGACAGCCTGGGACATGTACATAGACACCGCAGTAATGTACGGGCACAGCAACATAAATCTCACAAGAATGCAAGCAAGTGGCAAACACACAGTGGGGAGTAACTATGTACAATTACTCTAGTACTGTACTTAGGTGCAATAAGAGGTACCTTATTTGCCTATTTCCATGTACTGCTTCTTCATTTACACACTGTAAGCCCGAATAAGTTGAATCTACTTTAAAAAATAGAGTAAAGTGGTTGCCTTTAAACATTTAAGTAAAGCATTATGAAAACTTGAGTCAATTAAACTTAAATTAATCAAGGACTTGAATTGTTATTTGAAGTACAATCCACTTCATGTCAAGTTGATTTTACTTACATTTTTAAGTCAACCACTTTCTTTCTTTTTAAGTAACGCATTAGGAAAACTTGAGTGAATTTAACTTAAATTATTCAAGGACTTGAATTGTTATTTGAAGTACAATGCACTTCATGTGAAGTTGATTTTACTTAAAATATTGTGTAATATCAATTGCTTTCCCAATTATTTAACTTTGAATTTTTAGTTGAAAGTGGTTACATTTCGTATTTATATTTTTTATTCCGTCAACTAAAAAAAAGAAAAATACACAAAAATAAAGTTTGACCTTTTATTAAAACTTGAGTGTTTCATTTGGATACAATGAAATTGAGCTTCCTATACAAACTGTGGCAAACATATATACATTTTCCTGAGAACATTTTTTACATGAAACATGAAAGTATAGCAATCTATATACAGTATATAAAGAGATATATAGTTATATTTCTAAAAAAATAGATAAATATATTTAAGTAGAGCTCTGAAAAAATTAAGAGACCTCGTTTTACTTTTGGTAAAAACTGGATTAACATTTGTGTTTTATTCTATAAATTAATGACTAACAACATTTATCCCAAACTCCAAATATTCTAATTTAGAGCGTTTATTTACAAAAAATACCAAATGTTCAAAGTAATCAAAAAAGATGGAGTGTTTTGAAACCTCGAATAGTGCTAAGAAAACAATTCAAAATTCATTTTTCAACAACACAATACTAATTTTTTAACATAGGAAGGGCTAAGGAATCAATAATTGGTGGAATAACCCAGATTTTCAATCACAGCTTTCATGCGTCTTGGCTGCTCTGCACCACCTTTCACATTGCTGTTGGGTCACTTACTGTATAGCCACTCCGGGCACAAAAACTCAAGCAGCTTGGCTTTGTGATGGCTTGTGACCGTTCATATTCCTCTGGATCACATCTGCATTGACCTGGCTGTGGGGCATGGAGCATTGTCCTGCTGGATAAACCCACCCTCAGCTCAATTCAGGTGCGAACGGAAGAAAACCAGATCAAGACCCTGTCATGGAACAGTTGGAACCCCACTGAAAACCTCTGGATGTGATCCAGAGGAAGATGGATGGTCACAAGCCATCAAACAAAGCCAAGCTGCTTGAGTTTGTGTGCCAGGAGAGACTTAAAGTCACCCAGCAACAATGTGACAGACAGGTGGCGAGCAACCAAGACGCGTTGAAAGCTGTTATTGAAACATCTGGGTTATTCCATCAAATATTGATTTCTGAACCCTCCCTAAGTTCAAACATTAGTATTGTGTTGTTTAATAATGAAGAACTTGTTTTCTTTGCATTATTTGAGGTTTGAAAACACAGCATTTTCTCTTTTATTCTGACCAGTTGTAATTTTCTGCAAATAAATACTCTAAATGACTTTTCAGGGTATATGCAGGAATCCTGAAGTCAAATGTAATACCTTTTAAGACCTTATTTAAGACCCTTTCCATACATTTTAAGACCTCATCGCAACTTTGAGTTCTAACCGTTTACATTGGCAACACACTTTACCTCACATTTACTGTATTGATTGTAAGATAGCAAAACTAAACAGAGTGCAGACAGACTACTGAAGCCTCCTTTCCACATGAACTTCAACCTCTCTGTGAAGGTCAGGTTTAATGCAGTATGCTGCTTTTTTGCTTCTGTAGACTCTGTGCTCTTTCATTCCAGTAAAACTCCTCAGAAAACATTAGAAACCAGTATTTGACCAATAAACAAAACAATTGACAAAACTTTGAACTATGAAATCTGTCAAACTTTGGTGAGCTTCAGCGGGGTAATGCCATATAGGAGCTCCCTCACAAATACCCAGGGGTTAAATTGGGCTGGGGCTGTCCGGGGCTAAGCCCTGGCACATAGGACGATGCTCTGACGTCATCACCCTCACACATTTGTCATATGTTTACAAAAACGGATATATATGTTAAGACTTTTCTCGTTCTTAATATAGACTATATTTAGGGTCTATATGTGTTGACTTTACTTTAAAATAGCAGATCTCTGTGACCGGATATAGTTTGGCTTAGACTCCGGCCCCACAAGGACGCATACGGTAAAACGCATACGCAAGCGCAAAAAAGGCTTCCGTTCACACGCATTCGATTCATTAACGTGTCCGTTCACACTAGACCGCTGGAAATGCTGGAAACGATGTAGTACATATGTCAGGCCTGTAAGTGGCGCTGCTGCAGCCCGAAATACACCAAAAGCAGCGAAGAAGACCCCGGAGCATGGTTGCCATTCTGTTTATTCTCCGCGGTGGACGGCGTGTTCTCCTGCTGTATCTATCAGGTAGTCCACCAGCAGATGAAAAACACCCACCTCTCCGACTCTTCCAAGGAACGAGGGGACCGTGCGGCAGTATCCGTAAAAAAAAATGTTCCGCCGGTCAACATGTCCGTTAAAGTTTAAATCTTCCGTACAAAATTAGGAAAGTGCCGGTTAGAGGTCTTCTTTGTTATTTATTGAGCTTTAAAAAAAATTGATAACGACTCTGGTCTCTGTATAATAATATAATAATATTTAATAAACGGTGACTGCCTCTCTTTTTCTCCCCCTCTTCTGACAGCCCAGCAGCAGCAGAAGACGTGGGGAGAGGGAGGCGGGCTCTTTCATCGTTATCAGAAAATAATCATATAGGGCTTACACACGGAGCCGTTGGACCCCCAGAGCGTTGCGTATGCCGGTCTACCCACCTTGGGACCCGTTACCGTAGTCGTTTAGTTCCCCCCCCCCCACACACAGAACGGCGCAAGGCAACGAAACTTAAAATAATAAGCAGCATTTTACGGCGCGCTATGCATGGGGCTGCCTTGTGGGGTTTCCCGACATGTCGTTTCAGTAAATTAAAGGGTGTTTCATGTTGTCGTTGCTGTGAACCTTCTTAATACCTTGGAAAATGCCGTTTAATACTTTTTAATAGCCTTAATTTTCGCTAAATTGATTGATCAAATTGTAATACTTTTTAAGACCCCGCGGACACCCTGCTTTTGGGAGAGATGTTGTCAGTAGTTTATAGAATAAAACACAAATGGAAATGCCAAAAAGCTTAATAGGTCAAACAGTGCAAACATGCAACAAAAACAAAATGCAATGTGGAAGCCTAAACACTTGCCATATGTAACTGCAGCCAACTTTTCAGAACCCCGTTTCACAATGTAAGCACATTTTTCAAAGTCAGAATTTTGGGTGCCAGCTCAACTTTACCAAGTTTTAACATCACCTGCACTTTGGGTACTCCAGTTGCAGGGCATAAATGAGTCCGAACAGGACACAGAAGGCCTGAGGCAGGTGAGCCGGTCCATCCATCACCACATTCCCCTCCAAGACGATTGCCACACTGGATGGGTTGAGCTGAGGATTTTCTCCGACACAGAGGATTCCCAGTGGAGTTTGACTGTACACCTCCTTATCAGCCGCATCCTAACATAGAAATAAAGAGATTGACATATAATTCTACATCGTCCACCAAAAAGTAGCTTCCACTGTTTATAATGAAAAGCATCATACATATTTAAAAAAACATATCATATTTCATTTATATTGTTGGTGAATTAGTAAAAGACAATATATATAAGGAATAGTAAGTAAGTTAAATTAAGTTCCGTATTTTTTTTAACTCTGAATAATGTCCTGGGTCAATTTCACCCCAAAATTACCAAAGGGTGCAAAATGTGAACATAACACCAGGGTTAAAGTAACTTACGGTGCAGGTCTTGAAGTCCACGAACACAAAGGCATCCGATGTCTGTTTGCTCAGTGGTCTGGAATATAGTGGAGATAACAAAGAATGGGCAGATATTCATCAAATACATTCTACAAACTCTACACAATTACTTTATTGCAAATATACTTGAAAGTAAAGGAGAGGACAAAAGGAGATGACATGATAGGAGAGAATAGAAAAGGGAGAGAACATAACTTCTTCTTGACCAAAGAATAGAATAGGAAACAAAACAAGAGAGCAAAGCAAAATGAACAAGGGAAAAGAGGAAACAATGACACATGAAGAGATTAAATTAAATTGACAGGATAAGAGCAGCAAATGAGAGAAAAGAAGAGATGAGAAGGAAGTCAAAGGGACAAAAGAGGAACAAGGGGAGAGGAAAGAGATTGGGTAGACAGATATTAAGTAAACCCACCTTTGTCTGACTTAAAAGCTCAGACAGAAATTGGCCAGTGACACCCTTCTTCTTCCTAAAGAGGTCCATCAGGCTGGGAGAGAAACGGTCAAGTGCATCGAAGAAGTTGACCTTGAGATTTTTCCCCACCACTCTGTTGAACTCGCAATAAACCTGAAACACAAAAGAGAACAAACCATGCAAAACTGTCGAATAAAATCATCCTTGGTGAAACAAATAAGTGCATTTTTTATTTAGACAGCTTTTGCTTGCTTCACCATCTGATTTTTCAAGATTCCTCTGTGCACTTCTCACAGTAATATCTTAATAAAACCAGATATTTAAGTACGTATGAGGATATAACTACATCTTATGAACATTACAACACAAAACCTGGGGGGGTTTCAGCCTGGAACCTCCACCCCGCTGCGTCTTGGTCACGCTTCATATCGGCCGGCCCGGGGAGAGACACGCAGCACACCCTCCTGGCCATCAGAGTCGAACCCGTAGTTCGGAGGAATCGACCGCCAGGACACCGGCACTAGGCCGGGCCGGTGGAGGCCCTCCGATGGTGGGTCGCGTTTGCCATTCGATCAGTGAGAGGTGTGGACAAAAATGCAACAAGAATTGTCAAAATTCGTTAATATATGGATGAGGGGGGGACCCGAGACCGGGCTATGTTCCCGTTAGAAGGAACCGGGTGAAATAGCCAAAAAAAGAACAATTAATAAAACCGGGGAAAATAAGAGGAAAAGTGAAAAAAAGTTTCCGAAAACAGGCACTCGTGAGGCGGGCAGAGTCCCCTGTCAACTCCTGTTACATTCCTCCATGGTGTCATTTGAGCGAAAAATGGCTAATTCAACTTTTACGAGAACCAGGATGGGGGGTTCAAAAGGGCTTGACCAAGGCCGACCCAAAGTGCATGGTGAGCGGACTCATCACCTCCGTGAGAGTGGAGGTGTCCTGAGAGTGGAGCCTGCACAGGAACTGTCCTGAGAGTGGAGGCCTGCAGGCAGACCCGTCTCAGGCTGACAGGCAGGTCGGCCATCCAGCTATTTTAGCCGGGCCGGCTAAAATGATTGGTCGTGCTTTTTACAGCGCTACGGCTTCCACAGATTAACATTTTGTATGTATTTATTGTCAAAGCATTTCATATATGCATTGCTATCGGGATGTTAAGAGCATTCCATGGAATATAACAATAAGTGTTTCTGAAATAAATTACATACCCTACCTTTAAGGGACGTTAATCAACAACATCTGAAAACGTAATGTGGTCGCTAATGTTAGCTAAATGGCGTCTCACCTGATGTAGTAGCACAAAGCAGCTGTCCAAGCGCCACCCTCCTCTCCCTATGATGGAAGCCTGAGGCAGCCTGAGGCAGGGTTCTATTTCGTATATGGCTTCGCCCTCTAAGGCTATCGCTATTGGGTAATCACCCTGCGCCCCCGCGCAGCACTGAAACACTTGTAGTCCACGCCCACCCGCAAGGTGGGCCCCACCCTCGGGCCTCCTTCTGGTATAAATAGGAAGGAGGCCCGGCAATCAGCTCCCTCTTTTTTTCAGCAAACCAGCACAGTTACTGAAGCACAGCAATTGAGAATCATGAGCAACAACTGCGTCCGTGATTGTCCCTCATGTGGCTCTGGGTTCATAATGAGTTATGACCTGCAGAGATAAAAGCAGTATGCGAATCCTGCCGGGGGTCAGAGCACGCGTACGCGGCTCTAAACCAGCAGGTAGCATGCACACACTACGCTCTTCTCCCCTCGGGCGACAGGAAGCGGAGAGCGGACACTCTTGCTGCTGTGGCCGAGGAGTGGTCAAGGCTTACGAGCCCGCGGACGGGGCCTCGTGTCCCTGGGGCAGAGTGCCGGGCAGGAGTCCGAAGCATCTCGTGCCCCGCCTCCCTCCACGGTTCACCGTTCGGTTCTCCCCTCCCTCCTCTCCCCCGGACGGGGGAGACAGAGTCGGAGCAGGGTGCCAGCTTGGAGGCCGAACATGCTTTCCCCCTCTCCGTCACCACAGCGCGGCGGCGTCTGTTACGGAGACGGCCAGAAAAGTGCTACTGGACGCTCCAATCAGCCCGGACGGGCTGTTCGGACCCCAGTTCCACGCCATGGTGGAGTCCATGAAGACGGCCGCGGAACAGGTGGACGGCATTCGCCAGCATGTACAGCTGGCTCCAGTCGGCTGAGCTGCCACAGCGGCACCAACGCCTGCAGCAGCTGCGGCGTTCACGCCGGCTACAGGAGGCCGCACGCGGAGAGACGCCCACAGCAACCGCCTCGGCGGCTGCAGGGGCTCCGTCCCACGTCTCTGCTCCCCCGCCACCCCAGAGACAGGGTCTCCCGGCGACAAGTCAAAGGTGAGTGAGGCTCCCTCGCTCCTGGTCTGCCCCGCGAGAGCCTCCGAGGAAGCGGAGCCGGTAATTAAGCCGGCTGCCACTAATCTGTTGATTAAGTAGACAGCAGGGCTCCCTGCAGAAGCCTGCTGGTTTTAACCTATTGGTTTATAAACTGCAGAACTCGCGGCATTCCTCTGTCCCAGATATGCCTCCTACGCACGGTCATAAGAACCCACGAGCACCGTTATAACGCCTGTGGACAGCATGCACTCACCTCTCATCCCCTGGGCGTGTACGCGCCTCATGATGAGAGACGGAGTGAAATGTAGCGTGTGGAAACTCCCTCGCAGCCCTTTTGCCTCACGGGCAGCGGCGGCGATGGCGTGGCTCGTCACCATGACGACCATTACCGCACTTCGCAGAGAAGCCTCTCCCCCCAGCAGTTCTATGGGATACAAGAAACACTCCTGTCATCCCAGGAACAGTGTCTTGCGCGGTTTTTACCCCCGCTATTTTTCTAAATCTCTTCTGTCCTGTTCGCACCCTGTCTTGCTATGTGGCGTGCACGGCTGCCTTGCGCCATTCTCAGCGCCTGTTTGTGCACTATAGAGAACGCTCGATCGGGCAACCTCTGTCTGCACAACGGCTGTCACACAGGTTGTGTGAGGCTGTGTCACAGGCATGTCTCCTCTGGGGTGGGCCCCCCGGAGAACATCAATGCGCACTCCACCAGAGGAATTTCCTCCTCCACGGCTTTGCACGGAGGAATGTGGAGTGGAAGATATTTGCACTGCTGCATCTTGGTCTTCGCCCTGTTCGTTTATTCATTTTTATTTGAGGGATGTCTCCCATTCCTCTCTGACACACCCTGTACTGGGTGTCCTGTCGGAGTGAGTGACGTCAGGGAGCCAGCTGTGCGCCTCTCTCCTGCCTGTCGGCACGCGGAGAGCGGCCCTTTTCCCCTCTTATAGGAGGGATGTTCCTTTTTCCTCGGACAAACTTTGTACAGAGTGCCTGGTCAGAGTGAGTGACGTCAGGGATCCAGCTGGGCGCTCTCCTGCCTGTCTGACACGCAGAGAGCTGCTGTTCCCCTTCTATGATCGCTTGGCAAGGTGGGACCTTCGTCTCCACTTTCTCACAGCGGCCGGTATGTATTGTTCCCAGCCTTCACCCCGTCGGGAAGATAGTCATGTTTAGCTATGTTCCAGGGACGGTGATGCGCCATTACGCATGGCACAACAGGCATGGGGTGTTATTTAGCAGGTGTGTCTGTGCTTCTAGTGCCGGGCGGACCCAGTGGGGCGCAGACGACATCATGCTTCGCCCTTAACCCAATAGCGATAGCCTTAGAGGGCGAAGCCATATACGAAATAGAACTGAGGTTACCTACTGTAACCCCAGCTTCTATGAGTAAATGGCGCAGCCCTCTAAGCGCTGGGCCCAAATGGCTCTACGAATAGCTGAAGAAAAGTTATTTGGTATGGGAGCAGATTGCCGGGCCTCCTTCCTATTTATACCGGAAGGAGGCCCGAGGGTGGGGCCCACCTTGCGGGTGGGCATGGACTACAAGTGTTTCACTGCTGCGCGGGTGCGCAGGGGGATTACCCAATAGCGATAGCCTTAGAGGGCTGTGCCATTTACTCATAGAAGCTGGGGTTACAGTAGGTAACCTAAGTTCTAGCGTCCGGCGTTCAATGTGGGGTGGTGTCCGACTCACACAACTAAAAGAATGGTGACAAAAACAGCAACTGGGTGAAAAAAAAAATCTACGTCTTTCGGTCAACACGAACAAGTGAAAAAAGTACAGCACTATCTGTCTAAAACTATCTGCACCTCGTAGCCTACTATCGCTCAGTAAAAGTTAACAAAAGTGAGGGAAACACACATTGCCTGACTGCAGTAGTGTAGAAGTGCTGCAGTTAAGTGACGTAAATCAAATGAAAACTTAATGCGGTCGCTATTAAGATCTAGATCCCTCCGCGGGCTCCATGATCACACTGCGGGGATTTCCCCCCCCCTAATGACCACCTACTGTAGCAGCACATTATACCACTTATTACACGGCTACATACTAAAAAAACAAACAAATTATTCATAATATCGATTTTAAAATGATTTCATTGACTTAAAAACGATCGTAATGCTTCCGCCAAAATAAAAAGTCCATTCCACGGCGCACTAACGAATGGAACTTTAATTCAGAAAATAAACGGCAGCATTATTCGAATTTACCTGTAACTGTCAAAGTCTGTTAACGTTTTATTTTCCTCTAACAAGTACTTAAACAATGCGAGAGAAGCCCACACCGTGTTCCCGCCAGTTGATACTTCCTATGGCTGTGTTACACCCAAAAGTACGAGAATTCAACCAAGCCCTGTTAGCTAAATCACTCACCAGATTCAGTAGATAAGGCAGCCGTGCAGCGTCACCCTCCTCTCCCTCCTTTGGAAGCGTAGACAGCGCGGTGAAAGGGTGCAAGTCCGGCGTTCAAAGTGGGGTTGCGTCCGACTGAGAAATTGCTAGCTGGAAACGTGGCTGCGGCACATTAAAAGATCCTTCTCTTTCCCATAATGCATTGCGAACATGACTAAAACTTGATAATGTAAAGTTACTTAACTTAAAATTATTGACACATTGCTTAACTAACACATGTAAGTATTATATGCTTACATTTGGTAGTCAGCAAGTAGAATATGCTTTCATTTGATAGTAATGCAATCAAACTTAAATAATATTTATTTCATTTTCATAATCATTATTTAATTAGATATGAACTCCGGGCTAACGGTGCATGCACAGTACATGCGTATATATACTCAGTTACTGCAGAGTTCCTTCCTGCAGCAGCACCTGGAAGACCCCCACACATATAACAACAAAGACTATAACACCCCTGTTGTGCAATACTACTTATGTGCAATATATATATTTATATACTGTAAAGCTGTGCAATATATACTTCCAACTGTAATACTTTCTCAAAACTGTACTGGCACTGGAGTTGTATTGTGTATTTTGTACTTTGTAAATAGTGTAATTTCTACTAATTTTTTATATTTTTGATGCACGCTTCTTATGTTAAGCCCTGAGCCGGTTTTTCAGGTCTCAGGCTCGAAAGTGACATTCCCAGAACAAATGATCATATCTTCCCTTCTAGAAGGGGTAAATTAATAATATTTTTTCTCAAAGCAAGGTCACACCTGTGAGTTGGATGTAGAAGTGTCAGAATCAATATGTTTTTATTTTAAAGTAAATTCAGATTGTACACAGTAAACAAATGTAAATGATTGTGTCCGTCCAAAACAATAAAATACTTATAGTGAAAACCACCCTTGATTGATGGGATGGTAGACTAAAAGCTTTAGGAATCCAAACTACAACATATAATAAGTACCCTGTATCACGATTGATGCAAAACAAGTGACATTTGACCTTTTTAGAGAGATTTAGCACAAAAAAAAACACTTCTGGGGTCATTTGGGTGGATTTTCCATAACTCCGGCCCCCCTTGGTCGATTTTGATGATTGACATCTCTTTTTAACCGTCAGGGCCAATAGAATCTAGGGGAAGTTCCTAAATCCACCTACACGTTACCAAATAAGGAGTGAGAGTGATGCGTAGCCAGAATACCCAAAACAGGAAGCTGTCATACACTCTGGTAGCTATAGCAGCTAATATGAAAACTCAGTTTTTGACATACAAATTGAATGATGGATTATCAGTAATCATTTCAAAGTGACACAGACACATTGGATTAACCTATGGATTAACCTTCAGCTGCGTTTTTCTCGTTTTAATACCATTGAACACAACTTTTGATCAGAAACAGCAACGGTAAGACATTTCTCCCGTTTTTGCTCCATAAAGCTACGTGTTGTGATGTCTGTGTTTGCTTCCCATGTCGCGTGTTCTGATCGCACAGTGATGATACTAATACCTCTAGAATCTGTGGAATCTTAGCTTGCTATCTTGTTTGTGCAGATCCGATGAGTAATAAAGTATGTATACCTAGAGTTCTGTGCTAAGTGCGGTAGCATTTTTTCGCTCCGGGCTAATTTAGACGCTTCTTGTGAGACTTGTGTTTTGTTTCTGTAAAAATGGTTCGCATCGTCAGTTAGCTGAGTTTCATTCCGTTAAGTGAGTATGACACATTCATAGTTTATTAAATGTTAAGAAGCCCTGTGACCAGGCCCGGTTCCAGAACAAAATGACTCATTGGTAAAGTGCTATTTTTATAAGTGGGGAGTGGACCTAACACCCTCTAGGGGGGTCTTCACCTCCTCTAGGGGGGTCTGGGGGGGTCCATGCTCCCCCGGGAAGATTTGTTTTTTAAATATTGAAGTTAAAAGCATCAATCTGGTGCACTTTGAGAGCAAAATTAAGATATCTATGGATGCATCTATCAACACCCATATGAAACAGAACTGTAAACAGATTTCTTTTTTCTTTATGGATATTTTACATATCACTCCCCTTTTAAGACCGAAATGTCTACATTCATAGCAGAAGATGGCATCTTTTTTATAGGGAAAATTCCAGCCAATCTCTGTTTTGAAACCATGAGATACAAAATGAGCGCCTTACCCCACTGTACAGGCGAGTTGGGTACTTTTTTAAATATACCTGGGCAGGCTCTGTTTTGCCGAGGTCCTCTGGCACTTGCGGGCCGCCGAGGGGTGGCGGTGTTTGTTGCAACGAAGACGGCTGCGGCTGCTCCGCCTCCGGGTAATGTAATGTCCCCATGATCTGAACTGCTATTACCTGCAGTCGATGCAGTGTTACTGCTGGCGATAAGGGCTGGTTGTTTTAACCATTTTCTGATGTCCATCATTGACTGCTGTGTAAGCACCTTGCAGATGACGAACGCGCAGCAGCACAGGTCACGCGCACCTGACATAATAACGTTACTTACCATTTAAATTGACCAAATAAATGCAGCAGACAATGTTATTTAATCACAATTTATTTTATTTCAACTATATTCTTTTTCTAATTATTATTATTATTATTATTATTATTATTATTACTACTATTATTATTATTATTGTTATTACATATGTAATATTTTTCATTTTTCTAATGAGGGTGCATAACAACTCAACTGAGGGTGCAATGCACCCTTATGCACCCTCATAGACCCGGGCCTGCCTGAGACACAGTTTCGTGAAAATAAAGCTTAACAGGTTAAGTACAATTTAATTCTCACAATCACACCTACAATCTGAAAAGAAGAAAACAACATCATACTTCTTCTGTAGCAGTCAAAAAACTTTAGGTTATCCCAAAAAAATCTGTATTTTTTAACACAAGTATCACTGTTTGTGTGTGTGGGGTTAAAGTGAAAGGTTGTAGGGTAGTGGTGTCGGGGGGGGGGGGGGGGGGCTTTCCCAATCAGATCAGTACTGAGGGAGGTGGCATCATTCCACAAAAATGCGAGCCTCTGATCACGTACAGTGCAGCGACTTATCTAAATGAAACTCACATTGCCTGAGTAATCACATGACAGATGATGGCATGCAGTAAGTATGAGAGGAAAAATTCATAACGCGTGAGAGGGAAGAAGGAGAGAAGGGAGGAGAAAAGAAAAAAGCTAATGCACAGAAGGGGGTGGAGAGAAAATGAGGGAATGTGAGAAAGAGAGAGGAGGAGAGGTTAAATAGCTCCCACACTTCGGGGCAGGATGGCAGGTTGGACAGGGTTTGACAAGTCCCAGAACAGTAGCCTCTCTTGATCCCCATTAGCAGCAGCCTGACAGTATTCCTCCTTTGAAGAACCGAAAGTCAACACTCCATTTGTGGAGATAAGGTGCAGGTGAAGGAATGAGCATGGAGCCAGAGAAATGGTTTGGGCTATAAGGAAGAAAAAAAGGTTAAATCATTTGAACCGCTGCGCTTTTTCATTGAAAAAATGTGTATGTTACCGCGGGTGCATTCTTTCCTCTATAACTCCTTATCTTAAACTGCTTAGCGCTTTACATTAGGTTCCTGTTTTGGTTCCCCATCTCACTGACCTGCATGTCTCTTAAACAGCTCTCCAACCCCCATTTTTAGAAAACCCAAGTGTCCCATCTTAGACCCGCTCTTCAAACAGGCCTGCATTGATTAACTCGGAGGGGCTCTCTCTGCCATCCACCTATTAATTATATGGCCTTCATTAACACCGGGCTGATGAATGGCCTCTGCTGGAAAGGCGAGTTAAGAGGAGGTGTTAACACAGCACCTGCCTGCACTCATGTGGCCACTTATTAACCAACAATGACCTTCCACATCATAAACCCACTGGCCGGCTATTTGCTGTCTAATAAACGGAGCCCCTCTTCCTCGGCTCCCCCCCTTCTCCCGACTCTGTCCCCTTTACTTGAGCCTCTCAGAGTTTATTGTTCTGCAGGAGAAAAAAAATTGGATGCCTGTAAACTTCGGACACCTGGAATCAACTAAAATACAGATCCATAGGCCCAAAAAGGAGTTAAGTAGCATAGGTGGTTAATGGATTGATGAAGAGCCTCTCCACAAGCCCTCTGAAGAGAAGGTAGAAGCAGCTATAGGGAAGTGTCAAAGCTTTTCTCTCTTGACATTGTAGCTAATGGTAGCAGCAAGCTGCACTCCAATGCTAATCTATCATAACAGCAGGTAAATCTACATAACCTGGTAATACATAGCATGCGGTTTTCATCTATCCGTCAGAGCAATGGCCTTTTGTCATCGGGACTTATAAGTATATTCTGCATACATGCATGTTGCATGGCAGGACCATCAATAGAAGCAACAACTTTTTGATATTGGTGAACTGAACTGTTTGCATCTAATACATGTGAGCTAACAACGCTCATGCGCTGAGTTTTACTGCGATTGAGGATTTACGCACCCAGCAGCAGGAGTGCAACTGGCAATCCATATAACGCTAACACCAGTTAATATGGATATTTAATGTTAAGATCTGCAAGGATTTTAATGGCAAAAATCTAAAAATCTTAATAAAACTTGTGCCTTTCAGGTCCAAAAAAATCAAATTTGAACATAAGCCAATTTTAAACGATTCTTCAAGCTGAAGCTAAATAAACATTAAAAATGAACGTAAAAATGTTTGGCATAGGGAACTTCAAAATTCTAAGTTCTGAACTATGAACATGACCTCATCTCATTTGAATCAGTTCGAACTAAACTTGTGAAATGTGAACACTGATATTGAGTGACATGTAGATACGAAGTACCAGTGTCACTCAGGCAGACTAATACCCTCCTGTCTCCAGTCTTTGAGATGTCCAGAAAAAATACACAACATCACTCATATTCATAATTTCATTCCTACTCGTCAAGGTTATGGTAAAACATTTTTAACACTTCACTTTTGTCCGCGTGTTCTCTCCATGGAGAATAATTGGGTGTTTTATACAGCTAGTAAACGGCTTTTAATTGATTTGTGCACAGGAGATGACAACTAATTAACACGTAACTGCAGTGGTCCTAAAAAAACAGATTAGTGTAGTCTTTACATTGTTGCTTTAGTGTTAAGGCAACTTGGACACTAATTCAGACAAAATTCCCATCACATCACATCACAAGGTGCATGTCTTAAAGTTTAGAAGACATAATCAACAAGTGGAATCACACATTTGCAAGTATATAAAGGTGAGTTGAGGAATGAATACAACAATTAGTTTGAATAAAATTGAGACCACGGTAAAGCCAAAGCATAAATGGCTGACTTTGATTGTGGCAGTGATATATTTCTGTCAGAGTGAGCAGTTTGGTCCATTTGCTCTGCGTTAGAGTGCTCCATAGCGGCTGTGTGGATGGAGACCTCTCAACAGCGAGTGATAGTTTGGTAGATCTCAGACAGACATAATGGTCTGGGGCTGAGCCACTGCTCAGTCCCTCCGCAGACCAGAGGGACAGAGAGCTCTGGTAATGGGCCCTAATGTGAGGACGTATTTATTTCATCCACTGGCCCAAGTAATTGGCTGTCTTTCAGTGTGGCCGGGGTTAAAACGCCGAGTGATGGATGGCAGTTTTGACAGAGGTTAGCTGGCTTCCGCTTTCACTGCTATTCTTCTCTCTGAGAGATGGATCCTGTCACTGACTTTGGTGGAGTGATCCACTTTGAGCCCCTTCATCCCAGACCAAAACCTCAAGCCCAATTTTAGCACAATTACGACGTGAACATTAAATAAAACACACATCAAGAATAACAATAGAGCTATTAGCAAGGAGCAGAACCCACATATTTACCCTGGACTGGAACATAATTCTCCCAGTTTGGGTTATAATGTCACATGGAAATTACTTTATGCAGTGGAGTCACAATGGGAGTATTGAATAAATGGCCATGTCAAACCTTTTAGTGACTAATCTTAATGAAAATAACGATGAGAGATGAATTTAGAGGCGAGAGCGCAAACTGAACCAATTATGAAAGCCATTGCTATGCTGGCATGGGAACATGTTCCTGTCTATTAGTATAAATGGATCGAACAATAAACTCAACTAATTCCCCGGTCAATGGATTTGAGGGATAAAATGGTGGTCCGGGATTTCTGCTCATGTTTCAGTTGTTTATAGCCATCACTGTTGATCTGCTAATTTAAGTAGAAAATAAAACAGTGTTGCAGAATATAATCTTTTTTGGATTCTGTTCAGACACCGTTTGACAAAATGTTTTTAATTGCACATTTAATCCGTTTAGAGCGTTAAAATGGAGCCAAAGCATTTGAGATTGAGGTTTCCTCCGCTGAAGTTTCCTTTGGAGCGAGACTAAAACTGTACAAGTGATTCTGAGAGCCATAAAATACAGGAGGTTCCTAAAAAAGAAGCAAGGACAAGGTCATACCCCAGGAATTAGAACAGGTACCCTCCCCGATCCTCCCCTCCACCTTCTCTGTTCTGAGTTTGTGACCTGGCAGGTGGATCCAACCATCACTATAAAATGGGCGGGGCTTGTTAAATAACAAGTGGGGGGACGAGTTCTTATACAGCTGCCAGCCACCTAACCCCTCCAGTTAAAACTTGTTTAATGCATTCCATAAATCTAATCAAACAAGCCCTTTTCTCTCTCATTACATCGGAGTCCCTCATGCCACACACGGCACAAAATGGCGGGACAGCTGAAAAATCAGAACGCGAAATTCAAAAACAATGACTTTTTTTTCACAGACACGTTTTGCTTTTTTTCCCGAGGAGACCTTAAGAATTGTGTTCTCTGTTATCCTCCAGTTGATCCCTTGATTATAGTCATACAGATTATGCTGCAATTCTTAAACAAGCTGGGAAAGGGACTTTGAGCATGCAAAATAAATGGGAATAAATCAACCATGTGACAGCTTTTGAATTCCTCAAAACAAATGTTACTCCTGATGTCAGGAGAGGAAGTCTTCCCCGCATCCAAAAGTAAATCAAATGCATATCTCTATTTTGTCTCGCAGTCTTTTTTTCCCCTCGCCCCCTTCCTTCTGTGAAGCCTAGCCCAGATTGGAGAACTTTCCCTGCTTCAGCGGACTAGGCCGTAGGGATATTAGTCGAGACAGGCAATAGTGTTGATTACTCATTGGCCATTAGATTGCTTTCACTGCAGTGGCTAAGCCTCCTGCATCATGAGATCGCTTGGCTGAGTGCAAGATTAGAGAGCGTGCTTTGCTCAAATCCCCCTGCTCGCCCCCACCTACTGACCCGCCACCCCTTCACCCCTCCAAACCACCCTTCCCTTTCCCCGCTTGGAAAGAAGAAAAAAAAGTTCATCTGGCTCCCCTCAGGTCAGCGAGGCAGTGCAGCGGCAAGACAGGTTGACTAGCTGTGCAGTCCTTATTACCTCATTTCCTGTGACCACAGTTTTACCCCCTTTTCTTTTCCGAGCGCAGGAACATGTTTTATGATGGTAATACATAGTTAATGGTCCCTATGACTTAATTGTTTTTAGGGTCAATTTGTAGTGACAAATTCAACTGAACCCAATTGTTTTGTTGGCTCCTTGCAAGGCGTTTGGCAAGCAAAGGAGCGAGCCGGGGCTCTGTTTATGATTTCAGTGAGTCCTGTCATACACACCGTCACGAAACTCCCCACATGCATGAAACATGCTGCCACACATTACTTGTTCTTATGACACCCATGTGGACAGAATGAAGGATGGTAAGAACTCAGTGTTAAATAAAAGTCCTGCGATCTGTTTCAACCCAGAGTTGTATGCCTTCGTTTCTAATGCTGGCTCTGGCGGAATTCAGGAAAAATAACAAAAAGATTTCCTTCTTAAAACAGAACAAGAGGGAGAGAAATCCAAAAGGTTCTCTCTCAGAGTCGCTTGGCAGAGGGAACCCAAAATGTACTGTGAGGGTTTATAGCTCTAAACGTCGTCTTCAAAATAAGCTTGGACTTGAAAGGTGGCGAAGCAAAGGCCGGCAGAGGCAGTGCAGCTTAAAGCTCATTACCCTCGCTCCCCGGCACCTCGCTGAGTTGAAGAGGCTGCCTCTCACAGACACATCCACCGGCTCCTAATCAGGTCAACAGCAGAATTAAGCAATCTTTTAGATTTGGTCACTGATGCTTGTAGGTTGTAAAAATACTTGCTTTTGAGTGTCATTGCGATTTACCGTGATATAGTTCTTGTCTGTCATTTAGAACAAAGAGGGATACTTTGAGAGAATTAAAAGGCGAGGGGGAACTTCGGGGAGGACGAGGGCACACGAAGCTCTGTAGCAGGGTGGAAACACATTGTACTGCACTACATTTTGGAAGAAAGTGTTGTACTTTCTATCCACTACGTTTATTTGATGACTGAAGTTGGTTGATTGTAAAACAAAACATGAGATCGTCTTATATGGAAACATGTAAGACAAATATTCATAGGTTTTAGCCATTTAATACGATAAACTCTGAGAGTCGTTCTGCAAGATGACGAGTTGTTATAAGTATGAAGTTGTGGTAGAACAAGTACTTATGTTTGATTTGAGTAGGAAAAGTAGTAACACCCCAGTGTAAAAAGACGTTGTTATATTAAAGGTCCTGCATTTAAATGTTACTTAAGAATGAAAATATTATCTTAAAAATAATATACTAAGTACCAAAAGCAGCAGTCAAAGGGACAGATACTTCCCCTGGATGTCGTTAGAGACCAAAACAAGTTTAAAGTTTACAATAAAACTCAAACTCTTATTTCAAAGATTATATTTTGGCCAATGTTGCCTTTAATATAAAGGACAGCCAGGATAGACGGTATAAATCAAACCTTACAACTTTTTTGAACTGTTTGTGCATTACCAAATGCTAAATGCTTTAGTTAAAGCTGCTTTCAGTAAAAGTTCCAATGTTTCTATACGTACTGAAAGATATGAACTTGTGGTATTACTATTTTTACTTCAGTAAAAGTTCTTACTTCTTCCAGCACTGCTCCTGGATTATTCACACCATGATGAAATAAGTGTAGCTTTGTACTGTGATTCATATAAATGAAAAAGTAAGCAAATTTAAGGACAAAATAACCCATTTAGAACATTTGTGAATCTACTGTATTATGTGTGACACACACACACACACACACACACACACACACACACACACACACACACACACACACACACACACACACACACACACACACACACACACACACACTGCACCAGCCAGCCTGCCTGACACAGACGGTCATGCAGCACATTGTCCTTCTGAGAGGTTCATCAATCTCCCTCATGCAGCACGGCGCTAAAGTCGGCCCATAAAACCGCTAAAACACAGAGTGGGCATGTGTGTTTTCCCCCGAGGAATTTTTACTGAGCTTTCCTTCTGAAAGACCACATCCCTGCCTTCAGCTTCTTTTACTTACCACCTCCTTAACACACACACTCCCCCCTGACACACACACACCTACAGACACACGTCACCTGTCAGGAGTTCCACTGGATGTTGTATCAAGTCTTTTTTTGCAATGGGACAAAATGGCACCGGGACATATTGATGTTGAAATATGAGGTCACAGAGCTCTGACAGTTTTCACATAAAAGGTTACTGATCTCTCTTGAGGGACAGATGTAAATCTACAAACCTCCGCAGCCCCCCTCCCCCTCTGTGCTGTTTCCCCCCTGTAGTCACGCGGCCTCAGGGAGTCAAGGGGAGAGATCATGGAAGGGCTTGAGGAGGTGGGGTGGGGGGGTGTTGTAGCAGTGGCAGGGACCCGGGGTGAGCGCTGCTGAACTGTGGGAATGTGTGATGTGCTCCCTGACATCTCTGTGTGGATTACAACTCATGAGCCATCAGTCCCAGTTGGCCCGGCTCTACATCACCCTCCACCCGGACCAATCAGGAAGCAGGCCGGGCCGGGCCTGGGCCTGGGCCTTCAGCAGGAAGGGGGGGGGGGGGGGGGGTGAGGTGAACAGAGGGAGAAGGGAGCTACATGTGCAAGAAAGATGAGGTGGTGGAGAAGGTACATGAGGGGCTACTAAGGGTAGGTGAGAGGGGTCTGAAGGAAAACAGGATAATCTCCTTTTATAAAGATTTATGAAGCCCTTACGGAAGCCAAAAATAAAGGTCATGAATACAGAAAGGTCTGAAACTGATAATTGTTTTCTTATTCGATAGCCTAAAAGATACTCCTTCTAATTTTTTTTCACTTTTGTAATAGGATCCTTATTTGTATCAACATGAGCAATGGCTATTCTTCCTCTGATCCACACACAAACGATCAAAAGTGCATTAACACATTATTAAGTAAAAATCAAGTATGAAAGTGAAACAAACATGACCACCCTTGCCATCATCATTAAGCCATATTAAACATATATTTAACAAAATATTGAAAATCTCTGTATTTGAGAGGCTGAAAATAGCATATTTTGATCAGCTGTGATCAAACCAAAATGCATATTTATAAACCTGTTGCAAATTATTAAACTGTATTTTCTTTTGGTTTAACAGTGTTAACAGACTCCAGATATTAATTAACCAGCAACAGCCTCATCTATTTTGCACCTTAATTAATCCAATTGCGATTTATGGTTAAACCTTTTACCTCTTTTTAACAGGATTACTTCTGTCAACAAATGCAAACAGGTTAATACTAGTGGGCAGCAAGATACAGAAAAACATATTAAATTAAGAACTTTTTTTAAACTTCACCAAATAGTTGTGTTGCCTTAACATAACAACCAGGTAATTTTCTTTTTTTTTTAAATAGTTTTACTTAACATTAGCATTTAGTTAAAACTGAAACTGTGATCCAGGAGAACATGTTTGTTAACGCTAGTTATTTGGGAACGTACAATGTCAGAGACAAGGTTGAAAATATTATCTTCCCCAGCTGAAGTGTCAGGATGAGCTGTACAAGACACTCTATAACACAATTCCGTTCTCTGAGGGGAGAAAAAGCACATCACAGGTGAGAATAAAGCCTTTGTGTGTGAAGCAAAGCCATTACATGACGTACCATTCATCATCTACTCAATCCAGTCGAAAGCCATTAATGAAAGACAGTCTGACGCCATGAGAAAGATGGGTTAAGCTAGTCAGAAAAGTAGAAGATGGGTTTATTTCTTAAGAAAAACAGAGCCAAGGAGAGATATCAAAGATCTCGACCCAGAGAGCACCCGTCACCCAGGTCTCATTCTTCAAATTCCAGTCAGATGCAGCAGCCAGTCTCACCGGTGGCTCATTTGGCATGATTGACATTATTTGCTACCATTAGCCACTAGTATGCAGTTGCCCTCTCACCTTCCAGCAGCCATGTAGTTTGAAACAACTCTAAGCAGTACGGTTTAATCTGCATGGGAAAAAAAGCTTGTGGAACCCGCCAGTCCAGGGCCACTTAGATCAATCAACAATTAGAGGTGAGATAATGGTGGCCGTATCTCCAGGGCCAATGCTTGTACCGCCGAGCCCCTCTTGCTCCATCACCACTGCCATAACAACCATCGGGAAGGTGTTTATGTTTCTTTAACCACAGTCGTTTAACATAAAAAAAAGCAGAAACTCTTTATTTTTCTAGACGGACATTTATGCAAAGAAGTTTCTGCCTTTTTCTCATCAGACTGACGTAAGTGTGAAACAGGGAGGCAATGTTAAAAGGAGCATTTGATTGACAATTTGATCCTGCAGTTGAAAGCTTGTTTACCATCTACTGTGCACGGTCGGTGGCGGCGATGAGACATTTATGCTTTTTAAAAAAACATTACAGTAAGGAAGTGCAATCACAGTCAAATGAAGGATATCTCAACAACTGACGGATGTTCTGTGAGTTTTATTTTAGAAACAACTTATTTTATATTTGAACCATGCAATGTTAGAGTTATTAAGTACATGATGTGGGTTTTGACGAACGCAGCAGAATTTCTTGCAACAATAATCCCATGTTTTGAGTGAGCCCGTGGATGTTCTGCCTCCCCGCTGTAACAAAACGCTGTTATAGAAACACGGTCACAGTACAGCCAGTGTATGTCCAAGTTAAAGGGGCCGAGCGCTGCAGAAATGAAGAACACCTGAGGTATATTAAGTTTGCAACAGGCTGAACTGTGACCTTCCGTATTGAGCAGCTGGTGTGAAACAAGGGTTAACAACATCTACACCCCCCCCTCCAAATAAAAAACCTCCCTATCTTACACCTTCCTCCCTGAAAAAGAGGTTGTGAGCAGCGGCGGCCCACAGGAGGCAAGGAAAGGGGAACCAAGAGGGGCTAAGAGGACCAAAGGAGGTTCCTGGTTAATAGCTAACAATAACTGCAGTGCATGCTACAATGTAATCCATGTGAATGTTATCAGAGGCGGTTTTATTTCTCACAAGTGTTCAGGGAGAAAGCATCCAGGTGAACGCTTCTTTACGAAGACATGTGATATTGATTTGATTTGTCAGTGAAGTGAGTCATTGTTTAACTTCCTCTCCAACACCCAAAGCCGTCTCTCCACGGGACGAGGAATGTTTGGATGTTGAAGGATGAGCGTTCTACTGTTGGTAATAATCCTCCTCGCTGTGTTGGGCTGCACAAACACATTAGATATGTACATGATGACAGCTCAAAGCCACGCGAAAGCAAACATATGAACGTACTGTTCTAGACAAAAATTCAAACATTAAGGAACTGTATCTAAACATATGGAGAAAATGATGGAATGTAAATTCGATTTCACATATCGAAATCTTAGCACATATTTAAATGTAACAATTTTAAAGGCAATTCTTTTAAATCTTATATTGGGGCTACTTGCGTAATGTGTTTTTCTTGCCTGAAAAATTGTCAAAACAGTGTCCACATATTGCTATTAATGTGTTTATGTCCAGGCCAGAACCATATCGTTTCAGATCACTAGCATTCACAAATATGCCAACTAAAACAAGCTAATGGTTAACGTAACCGTGGTGTGCCTACTGAGCCAATCTGTAACAGACAGGGCTTATTTGTTAACCCTGAATCAAATACATCATGAGGTTTGTTGAAATGCGAGATACAGCATGTGACGGAGAAATATACAAACTAACAAAGAGAGGCAGTTCTCACCTTGATTTCATCCAACAACACCCGCTTCAATGAATAACTACTTTCCATTCACACCCCACCATAAGAAAAGCCAGATCTTTGCCCGAGGCTTTTGTTTATGTCATGCTCAACATGTTCCTTCCTTCAGGAATCTACACATTTTAAGCACTGCAATGCAGGATAGGTCTTTATGCAGCGTGGACTTACAGTAGCCTGATAATTGTTCAAATGTGTTTTTTCTCCAGAGAGCCCTTTGTGTGTGTGTGTGTGTGTGTGTGTGTGTGTGTGTGTGTGTGTGTGTGTGTGTGTGTGTGTGTGTGTGTGTGTGTGTGTGTGTGTGTGTGTGTGTGTGTGTGTGTGTGTGTGTGTGTGTGTGTGTGTGTGTGTGTGTGTGTGTGTGTGTGTGTGTGTGTGTGTGTGTGTGTGTGTGTGTGTGTGCATACTATAAGGAGGTTCATAAAACCGCATTTCCTTACTTCAGGGAACATTCCCTGTGTAAGGAAGTGTTAATAAGTGCACTTAAAACCTGCAGAGCCTTTCCCAAATGATACCAGGCAATTGCATTCGGCAGACCTTGAACAACCTTTCGCATTTCATTTTAGTTTGAGTCTAAAGAGTCTTCAAAAAATGTAAGTGAAGCATCACCCTGACACAGAGCAGTTATAGGTCTTACAGCTGACATGAGGACTTGTATACAGTAGTGGGTAGTTGCTGTGAACACACGTGTCCCGCTTCAGACCTGTTTGTCTCCTCTGCCTCTCCACAGTGCCAGATGCTGCACTGATGTGTTCTTCCATATGGAACCACTCGGCTAAGCAAACAGAGAGGAGGCTGGATCACCACAGTGGGAAGGGAACCGTCCCTCTGAGTAATAACATTGAAAAGTAGGCTAACCATACGTCAACTATCCCACATTTACAGCAGTCTCCATCCCTCAAAACCTCCCCTCCCTCCTCACACAGCCTGGGGACTCTCTCTGCTCCTTACCTGCCATAATCCATAAGAGGTTCACAACAAGTGAATGCTGCTCTTTCGCAGAAATATACCATGTGTAATGGTAATATTTTTGTATAAATTGCTTACTTTAAAAAATAATAAAAGAACAGCGCTGGGAGAGCATTTAATTCATATAGCATAGAATGGGAATTAAACAAATAGCAGAAATGGACAATTCCATCATGCATCATCTCCAATATCCTTTAAGGCCAGTTTCACCTTACAGGCAATGCAAATGTTTTATATAAGACCAAAGGGCATTAAGAAAACATATAAAAGAAAGAAAAGGCAACATTAAAATTAAATGTAAAAGACACATAGAAGAGTACTAAAAAGAGTCAAATCAAATCATTGCAATATAAAAATAAATAGTCTGACGATTAACTTACAGTGGCAAAAGAAAAGTTCTAAACCTTGATATCTTTTTTTGAAAACTGAAAGTTGTAGAACGTAAATCACATATCTGGGAACAAAATTGTGATTTTTTAGAAACTGAACGCTGCATCTCTATATGTTTAGGTTTAATCTCGAGGCAGTGAGGGCGTCTGCCCCAGATCATCTTGTATGGTTGGTACAGAGCAACAGGTCAAAATAGGCCCCGAACAATTTGGTGCTTTGAACAACTGTGTTTTAAAAGCTCTTTGACAAACAGGAAACCACTGTAGAGATCTTAAAACTGGATTGATGTGATCCACCATTCTGGTCTTAGTGAGGACTCTAGCTACAGAATTGTGAATCCTGTCTGATCAACTTTTTAAAGTTGCCATTAACTTAACTACATTGACATTTTCTTGGAAAAGACAAATCTGTGAGCTCATATTTTTTTTGACAAATGTCCAATATACAAATGTCTGATATCCTAGCTCATCACTCAATGCTCTTCGTGATTAGCAATATTCAGTTGGTTGACCTGGTCACTGGCCGCTCAGCGCTATGTCACATGTTGATAAAGCCCCTTGGAAATGATCTAAAAAGTTTTAGACTAATTAACTTTTTCAATTTAAACTGACAAAGTCAGGATACCGTGCCACGAGCATAGATAAAAACAACAACATTGAATGTTTGTCCGACCGACAAACACTTGTAGTACGTCAAACCATCCACCTAAACCTCTATGCTTGGAATGTTTGTCGTGGTTTGACAACAATACGATGATTTTAACTTTTGCCTCGAAAGGGTATAAAGTAAGTTATTGAAACGTTAACGGATGCTGTTGAAGGGAGCTGTGTTTTGTTTTTTTCTGAGTAGGAAAATATCAGGTCATTCACTTTCTCTAACCTGATAGGGATGTAATACTTTAAGTTGTCAAACTTAAAATCTCAAGAAGCTAACCTTTGATATTTTCACATGACAACAGCATACATGACAGTGCAGACACACACACACACCAGCTATATCATAATGTCTGAAATGTCTACCTTACAAAAGGTAATACAGTGAAACAAACTAAACTCCCAGTGGCAGCAGCTCTTTGATCAGAGGAGTGGCTTCTTTCAGCCGTTAATGACACATACTTCTTTGAGAGTGTGTGTGCGTGTGTCTCAGTCTTCCCCGGGGTCCCCTGGGGTGAAAATGAGACGGCCTCATATCAAGACACAGCACTCCTCGCCAATGGTCCCCCCATCGGCCTATATTACAAAATATGATTGATATAGCCCCTAAATACAGCTATGAGGTGCTTTAATAAGACAGGGAGCTTATAAAGAGTGGACATGTGATTAAGAGCAGATCCCTGATCCTCTTGGGTCAATGAGGAGCGTATAATAAGGTTTGGGGGGCGGGGGGTTTGGTGACGGGACAGGACAGATGTATAGAGGTCTTGATGGTACAGCCATGAGATCTTATGGGCTGTAGGACACAATCCAGCCAGCGCTCTGGCTTTCGGAGCTCTGCAATGATCCCCCTCTGTGGGAGAAGATATTACAAAATAGCAAAATAATTCTCAATTTTGTATCTCTTTTGTACAATTAGAGTGGTGGTATTTATCTCCTGTTGTAATGAATGGAGACATACAGTAATGCGCAGGGTCAAGGAATCCAACTAGACCATTGAGAAATACCTAAAGCCTCTCTGTACGAGCCCCTCCTGATGAAGCTCTTTACGAACTGAGGTTGTTTGACTCTAAAACAATTACAAAGGCACTGTGTGATATGATCCAGGCTGCACTTGCACTAATTGTGGCATTTTAGTCAAAGGGTGGGGTCTCTGGGATCCTCGATGGGGCTAGAAACACACACACACACACACACACACACACACACACACACACACACACACACACACACACACACACACACACACACACACACACACGCGCACGCACGCACGCACGCACGCACGCACGCACGCAGACACATGTAAGCGTCTGTCCCTCCCTATGCTTTGTACCTACAGGGAACACAGGGTCGAGCTCTGGCTTCAGTCATATATCTGGACCGAAATTAAGGACATTGTCCAACCTTTGCTGCTTTGTTGTATATAAACAGACACAAGTAAAAAGATCACGATACTAGTGCTTGATTTTTGCCAGTCATGCCCAAGCTAAGTAAAGGAGAAAGGGAGGGTATGCAACAGGTTAGAATTCCTTATGCAATATATCCAGAACAATTAGCTCTACAAACCCTCAAACTTATAGTCAGATACAGAATAACATTTCGGTATTATTATCCATTGTTATAGCTTTGATTGAAAAAGTGTCCGGCAATCTCTGCGGTGATTGATTTGCTGTGTCTATGTCTCTGGTACTGTGTTGTGATGTTAGAATGTTAGAAGTAAGGAATTTTGGACTAAATATATATTTAGTTTCAGTATTTGGCATTGCACTCCTTCGTAACCTTGTTGCTTTAATACAAAATAATTGAACAAAACTGGTGCAGCAGATCCAGAGATATTTATTTTCTTAAAAACAATATGAAGTTCTAACAATGAAAACATTATTTCCATGGAATTTGCCATTTCAGAAACCGTTACCCACCACATCACCCCATGTTGACTCTGAGTCTGTGAAGAACACAATGGGCTAGGCGTTTTTACAAACAATTTTTGTGAACAGTAAACAAGAGCCTAATTATAGGGAGCAATTATCGTTAGGGATGCTCCGATCGCCAATTTTTGGGGCCGATCGCCGGAATCAGTATCGGCCGATACCGATCGCCGATCTGATCGAGTGGGCGGGGCCTATAGGGATCTTCCATTTAAAGTGATGTTTAAAACTCAGTTAACGGGGCTCATTCACTGGCGCTTTCACAAAAAACAACCAACATAATTATTACATTCAAATTCAACATTCAAAAAGTACATTATTCAAGTTTACATTAACTTGGATAATAACACGGGAGAAATTAGCAGAAGCGCTCTCTTTTCCTCTCTCCCCCTCTCTCTCTCCTGACAGCCTGCCAGTATCTCATGCAGCTCACTGATCCAGTAATGAGTGACCCGACAGTGAAAAATAAACATATGTATAACTAGTTTAGCTTGTTCCAGAGGTAGATAAAATAGCTAAGTGTGTTAGGTCTAACTCTTAGTGTGTGTTTTGCTCCGCTCACCAGTCAGTCACAGCGGGTGGAGCTGCAGGATTTCTGCTTCAAACACGTTGCATACCGCTATTTTATTGTCATTTTCGGACACCATAAAAAACTGCCAGACTGCTGAAGCCATTTTGGCAAGCTTGTTTTTCCGCGCACAGAGAAAAGTGTCATGTATTTTACGTCGTGCGATCGGCTCTTGCGATCGGCATTTTTAGAGAGCACCGATCGATCGGCAGAGAGTGAGTATCGGCCGATATCGATCTTCGGCCGATCGATCAGAGCATCCCTTATTGTCGTGGCTGACCTGATAACCTGATTACAATAGCTTGTCCTTCAAGGTTATCTGGTAGCAAAGGCTAGGGTTAGGTTAGGGAAAAGGGCAGTGCTCCGGAGGAGCGCTGCGTAGGGCACTGGCTCTCGGGGATAATATTGTGGTTAAAAAAAACTTTTCTAAAAACTCCAAGGGAAATACATAACATGTTTCTAAAAGACCTGTTAAAAGTAATACAATTAAGTAAAATCAATTGAAAAAGCAAGAGGAGACCAGATCCCAGAGGAGAAAGAGCAGCGGGACCTAGAGATCTCCTAACCTTACGGGGAACCCTAAAGGATGTGGTTGGCGAGGACCCGTCCTAAGGGAAACTCAATTTAATAAGTGGCATTAGGTTACCTATTTGTAGAGAAAAAAACATTCAAGATAAGGACAACAGGTTCTCCCAACTCATTAATCTTATAATGTGTTGCATCGTTCACCCTGAGTTAGAAAACAAACATGAATCAAGGCAACAACAGACAATGAAGAATGGAAATATGCAATAAAATGTCCATTTGTTACATAACTGAGTTACACATTTGTATAGCATTGTAATATAGATGTATGGACATACTGTACTTCATGTGCTATTAACGTCCAAAAGGTTTTCATTCCATGAACGAGGGAAGTAAGTGGATATTAAGTAAACCAGTAAAGTGAGTCATAAACTGAAATAAGTGAAAGGAAAGACATTAATTATGTGAAAATAATTAATTTATACATTATAACCAGGTGTTAGTCTTCACCCCACTGCTCCTCAACCCTGTGTCCTCTGCGTAGTATAGCTGCGTCTCAGACTGTGGAGCTGGGGAAGGCATTAGTTTCAGGACAGACTTTAACAGGGACGTCTCTGCAGCTCAGAGGCCGGCTGCGGTCCAGGCTCTGATTTGGAGCGGACTAAGGCGTGTGGCAAGCAGGCAAGGTCTCATCATCACACCACTCCCTCTCTCACTTACAGCCTCTGTGTGGTCCAAAGTGTTGACCATCTGGGAGACATGGAGGAGGAGGAAAGGGTCCCAATCCAACTAACTCTGTCAGCGAGGCAATGTGTTTCCCCGCCGTCTGTACAAAAGACGGGGAAAAGAAGGATAGAGGGAAAGAGGGGGCCTGTCCTCGCTCCGACTAGTGTCTGCTCACTGCTAACCTCCCCAGGTCCTGCATTGCCTCATCCTATATGAGCTCAAAATGGGCTGGGACCCATGTGTCAGGGGTCGCACTGTTGGGACTAGGCTTGGCCTGAAAGCCTGGGAAACGTGTAGATGTTTTGGCCCATATACATTGTAGCTGCCAAAAGAAAATACTGCACGCATGCGTGTGCACAAACACGGAAATAGACGTAAGCTACATTTAAAACACATGGCTAAGGAAGTGGATGTAAAACTGGTTAAGAAACAACACATTTTAACTCCCAACTCGTCACATATGCCCCTTTCACACAAACGCGGTTCCACGGCCGGTTCGGAGCTAGAGCTTAAAGAGCACCGTTTTTTCCTGTTCACACCGCAGCGGAGCCGCCTCTAAGCTCCGGAATCCGGTTTGTTTCAAGCACCAAAAAGTTGTCGGTCTAGAAAGTAAGCACCGCATACGAGACGATTACGTCGGAAGATCTGGGCTGTGTCCAAATAACACACGACATCCGCCTTTCCGCCAGCTTCAACATGATCTGTGGAAATAACATTGAGAATCAGTTTTAATGTTGTACCATAGTAATTAATGCTGCAAAGCTGGGTATTTTGAGCTTGGCGCATGCAGAGGCTAACAACCGCTAGATCTAACGCCATCGAATAGGACGTATATTTACCTTCTTTCTCCTACGGAATCGTCGTTTAGGTTGATGATGATAATTGTAAATAACTTTTGAATTTAGCATGGAACGACTGTAAAGTTGGTAGTAAATGTGTCCCATTTCTTCCATTTCGTTTCGACAGAGCAAAACGAAAACGAGTAGCGCTTCAATACAATCGGCGATTGTCGTAGTTGTCGATGTGAGGGGGTTCCGCTTGGTTTGGCTTTAGGAAGAAGGCACGCAAACGGTTACGTCATGACGCAAAGGATGACGCAATGACGCAGCACCAGTCGGGCTCTGAGCGGTGTGAACAGAGCGGGAGCTGAACCAAAGAACCGGTTCCGAACCAGAAAAGCTCTAGCACGGAGCTAGAAGGGGAAAAGCCTTGGTGTGAAAGGGGCAATATTGACGATCGGTCAGGGCCCCTTCACGTCACCTTATTATGCACTGGGTACTCCTCGAGCGTCAGTTTTCAACGGGCACGGCGTCCCATAGGTTGCAACCTGGTCTCACCAAAATACGTGAAACATTTCCTGTTACACCATTTATTGTGCATAAAGCAAATATAGTGAGGGTAACATACGATCTTAAATAAAACAATAAGGCCTACATGAAGAAACATTTATTTTAATTTTATTATATTTCCCCATTCCTAAGATAGGTAATAACCTCCATAATAAAGTAGATTTTAAAAACATTTTATAGAGTAGAAAACAACATTAAGCTCACTGTGGGACGCAGCAGAAATGTGTGTGTCCACCACGAAAAAGGATCCTCATTCACTTTACATTGGGTTTGTTTCCGTGGTGCCGACATGTCATTTAGCAGATTTCGTGTCCCCACCACCTAATGCGGTGTTAAGGAGTCGTGTTCATTTCACGTATTTTGGCCAGGTTGCAACCCAACCTATGGGACGCCCTGCCCGTTGAAAACTGAGGCTCAAGGGGTACCCAATTCATAATAAGGTGACGTGAAGGGGCCCTGACCGATTGTCCATATGTGACGAGTTGGGAGTGAGAATGTGTTGCAAGAAAAGGAAGGAGGGACCTGCTGTAGGTAAACAGGTCGGGAGCATCGTGCTTGTGCAGAGGGGGAGATCCCCCCCGCATGATCCCATCCCCCTGTTGTCCTTACACCACACACACCTCACAAATCATAGCAGCTTCTCACCAAAGTCTGCATACCTCAAGATTCAACTTCATGACAAACATATGGCTGCCGTGAATAACATTATTCCTGATTAAGTGAGTATTGGGCGAAAGCATCCATCATAAATATTTGGGGTATTCCACTTGAATTCATTAGCTTTCTATGGTTCATTGTAATTTGAAAATAATGCCCCCCAGGTAATGTACTTGAGTGGGGATTTACTATTCCTGGTATTGGATCAATACAGTCTTCCAAAGATGGTGAGATAAATGCAACCAGTCTAACGAGATATTCTTATTTTTGCTAATTCTTTCCAAAGTTGTAGAATTGAAGATTCACTGGTAAAGAAAAAAGAGAGGGCTTGGTAGGTTTACAAAGGCAAGTTCAATATATTTAGGGCTGTCAAGTTAACGCATTAATAACAACAACAAAAAATGAACGCCACTAATTATTTGAACGTGCGATTAACGCATGTGTATTTGTCCTTGGCCCGCCCCGTAGTTTCAGAGCCCAAAGGATTGAAATCGTTGTTGTTGTTGTTGTTGTTGTTGTTAGTTGGATGGTGGGAGATTCTAGCGAGAGATATGGATACAAAAAAAGGTGTTTTAAACAGCAAGCCAAGCACACAGTTGATGCTGACAGCCCCGCTCCTGCCGCTCGCTTGCGGCAGACCATGCTTGAAAGTTTGCCGGGGAGACGCCTGGTCTGGACAACAACAGCGATAGCTAAATGGGTGGCTACAGCTTAACATTGTGGAGGACGAGGGGCTGCGTTAGGTAATTCGGATCGCATCCAACGTGTCGACTGCACATCACAGCGCGTTATTTTGACCCTAGGCGGGAACTTCAGTCTTATGCTTTGACTGAAAATGAAGACAGAGGAGCGGCATTTCGCCGACAACTGTAAACAGGCTTGTCTGTTTGAGCAACTGGCTCAGTGCAAAGAAGTAGACAGGATTGGGAGAGAGTGTAATGGCACATTTCCACTGCAGCGGGGTAGCCCCATTTAAGCGTCCCTAAGCATCCTCGCTCAGGCCTCGGGCTGCCTCGCTGGCCGTCTGAGGCCGTGGCGCATTTCCATTACAGGTTAGGACCTGGGGTAGCAACGCAGTGTAGGCGGGGACATCTGTGCAGAGACATCCTGGAACACTTTCACATTTCGAGTTGTTCCGTCGAGCTCCCGCTGGATTTTATCATCCCCAATTAGATGTAGGAACGTTGTCAACTCCTCGGTCGACCACTGTGTATAAAAATGCTGTAAGCTTGCATCTAGATATATATGCGACGCTAGGGATGATCTCGCGCGCGATCTTGTGACGATTCTCTGACCAATCAGCAGTCGAGAGGGTTGACGTCACTAGTTCAGCCTGATAGAACCACGATGTTATGGGGCCGGAAAAAGAGGGACAAAGTACCCGCTAGCCGGTGCTACGCTATATGGAAAGGCCACCAAAAACTGGCCGGGCCGCTTGAGGACGATTAAGGACGCTTAAACAGGGCTACCCGCTGCAGTGGAAATGCGCCATAAGAGAGAGAGAGAGGTTCCAGGTTGTTGTATTGAAGATATTCAGGAGAATATTTGTCATTGTTCAGAGGTTGTTGTGTTGAGAATATTCAGGAGAATATTTGTCATTGTTCCAATGATAATAAACAACCATTTGCATAAAGCATATTTGTCCACTCATATGTTGATAAGAATATTTAAAAACTTGAAAAATATTCCTCGAAGGAACATTTAGAACAGATAAAAAATGTGCAATTAATGTGCGATTAATCGCGATTAACAATGGATATCATGCGATTAATCGCGATTAAATATTTTATTCGACTGACAGCCCTAGTTATATTACATTATTCAACCAGAAAAACACCAGTATACTTAAATGTAAAAACACACATCTTAAATTACAAATAGGTTTTAAATGTATGATTTTAAAAGTCCGATGTCATGCTTTTCTGGTTATTACCCGTCCCCTTGTGTGTTATGAAGGTTTGTATGCATGTAAATGGTCCGCAGAGTCAAAAACCCTCAAAGTACACCCTGTAGCGAGTAAAACTCTAACACAGAAAATACCTGTCTATGCTGCCCCAGAACGCCTCGTTGGAGATCTCTCATTTTCCATTGTTTACTTCCTGGTTACTGTGACATGTGAATACCCAGAGGCCACACCCTCTGCCAGCCTTTCACGAAACAAAGCTTCCCAAACCTTTCAGCGATTCATGCCGGATATGTACAGCGTAGGGCACTGAAGAACGATGCTGTTCCTACTTTGTTTGGACCAGCGGGAGATTTGGGTACACAACCTGCAAGTATTCATTGTTGTTTGTGTATTTATGATGTTTAAAACAAACAAGGTATCTACCACGACTGTTTGAATGGGTAAACGTTTTTCGGGCTACTACGTTGGGATCGCGGAGAAATGCTCTCCGCAGACCCATGTTCACAGCGTTATAAACCTTTTTCTTACTCAATATCAAGCCACACTTATTGTTTTTACTTCGGCTGGGAAAAAGTCCTGTGTTCGAACTTTCACGTACTACAGTATGTTTGAAGTTACATCACCTGACTTCCTCAGAAGACGCCCAGCATTTCCTGGCTTTAGTCATGTACAATGTACAAAACATTAGTTTTGTAGATATAAGCACAAACAGTGAATGGGAACGGCTTTGATATACTTATATTTAAATAATTGTGCATGTTTTGTCACCTTCTATTATCTTTTTTATTATAACTGCCTAATGTTAATTCACTCATGTCATTGCACATTACATGTAACACGAAAAAGTTGAACTGCTCTATGTCACTGTCAGACTTTACTATGACTCATTTATTTGGCTGGGGTTTATGAAATTAATCAGATAACATTAATGTCCAATTTTAAAAAGAAAAACTTTTAAATAATTTTCCCTTTAAGTATTACATAAAAAATGTGAGCAGAGTGAATGTGAAGGTGGTTAGTTTAATTCAACTTGTATCAACGATTGTGTGTTATTGACAAAAAAATAACATTTACGACAAGTTATTCAGCCATAAGTAGAATTACTCTGTAAGACATTACTCAACAAATTACTACTCAATGCTTGTAATCATAGTACATCCTCCTTGCAGTGTTTACCTGTGTTAAAAGGTGAGCACTTATGCTTTGACCTGTCTGAAATGACTCATGTGGATTAAATAGCGTCGGAAATGAAGGTGCATCCCGTCTGTTTGGCCTTTGGGGACTTTGCTTGAAGACTCATTACACGGAGAAGAGAGTGGCGGGTAAAGATGATGGCATGTCATTTGGTCATTGAACTCACCCTGCCCTCCAATTCACACCATCCTACGATCAGCTGAGAACACAGATGAAAGGGATGAGACAGTGACAACACCACGGAAAGGGACACAAAAAATGTACAGAAAGAAAACAGACAGGGGAAAATGCTGCAGCAAACATCAGTCGAGGATAATTAGAGGGTAGGATCTTGTAATGCCAGGCTATTACTCAATTCCTGTGATATCCCTGAGAACCTCTAGCCAGCCTGCTCTATAATCTAAAGTAGTGCCAGAAGAGACTACGGAGGAAGAAGAAGAAGAATAAAAGCTATAGAATTTAGAATGTCATCAATAAATCTTGACCATAAGAGGATATCAAAAGAGGGTTCGGGTCAATACCAGAGTAACACAGAATAATACAAACTAAAAACGTGTTCCCTGCATGAGTCATATTGCCCGTGGGAGTATGGGAGTATGAAACTGTATTAAGAGTGCTGTAAACCCAAGGGCATCTAAATTACACCTTTGATTATTAATTACCCAAAGAAGCCATCTATTACTGAATGCACGTCATCTTGCTGTTGGCGCAGCAGCCAGCCAGTGATTCAGAATGGTGAAGCACAGGAAACTGCTCTGGCAAATTATACAGAGGGCAGGAAGAGTGTGAAACATGTATCGAGGAAAACACTGAACAGCCTGCAGACAAGCAGACTGGGTGAATAAGGGGCAAAGGATATTCATTGTAAAAAAAAGAATGACCTAAAGATCATGTTTTTTCCACAATGTTGTTCATATTGCAGTCGACAACATTTATTTGAGCCACAACTATACCATACAGTATATTACTAATACTACTATGAAAAATCTACTGTCATAGCCTACCTAGCTTTCATGTATAAATTGGTAACACGTGACTAGCTGATATGATGATGTTGATTACATGTTTTTAAATCATTGAATATTGCTTAAAGTGTCCAATGAGACCACATAAAATGTGTGGGTCGTATTTTTACCTAGTTTTGAACTAAAGTATTTCCATCAGTTACAATAATATGGTAAGTATTGCTGAAACCTTGGAGAACACTCTTATTATGTGTCAATATTGAGAAGTATTCAGATCAGCTAAACAATTGTATTTTGTAAAGGAAAAAATAATAAGCAGGCCGTGTCTTTGAATTTATCCTTTGTGAATACTTTTGCAATTTTTGCCATAAATTGTGACATATTGACATTCTTACATTTACATCTGTTTATTTCTGTATTTTTCCATCCATCCATCCATCTTCTCCCGCTTATCCGTGGTCGGGTCGCGGAGGTAGCAGTTCCAGCAGAGAGCCCCAAACTTTCTTTTCCCAGGCCACATCAACCAGCTCTGACTGGGGGATCCCAAGGCACTCCCAGGCCAGAGAAGAGATATAATCCCTCCATCTGGTTCTAGGTCTACCCCTTGGTCTCTTCCCAGCTGGACGTGCCTGGAACACCTCCCTAGGGAGGCGCCCAGGTGGCATCCTAACTAGGTGCCCGAACCACCTCAACTGGCTCCTTTCGACGCGAAGGAGGAGCGGTTCAACTCCGAGTCCCTCCCGGATGACCGAACTTCTCACCTTATCCCTAAGGGAGACACCAGCCACCCTGCGGAGAAAACCCATCTCGGCCGCTTGTACCCGCGATCTCGTTCTTTCGGTCATGACCCATCCTTCATGACCATAGGTGAGGGTAGGAACGAAAATGGCCCGGTAGACAGAGAGCTTTGCCTTCTGGCTCAGCTCCCTTTTCATCACAACGGTGCGGTAAAGAGACTGCAGTACCGCTCCCGCTGCTCCGATTCTCCGACCCATCTCATGCTCCATTGTTCCCTCACTCGAGAACAAGACCCCGAGATACTTGAACTCCTTCACTTGGGGTAAGGACTCATTCCCTACTTGGAGTGGACAGTCCATCGGTTTCCTGCTGAGAACCATGGCCTCAGATTTGGCCTCTGTATTTTTCTAATTCTCAATTCACACTTTACATGAAATCGTCCCTTCTTGCACAGGAAAGTTGTGTGAGGCAAGATCTGCGGATTTGGCGTGTTAGCAACAAATAAGGTACAAAGTTATGATTTAATATTCTGTTATGATAGATAAGATGTATATCATTTATAAGAAAAACATTTATTTAAGTTAAATACTTAAAAATAAAACAATCCAAAAAAATGCAGGGTTTTTCAGTCAATTTCATGTTATATTCCATACTTTTTCTTACAGAGGCATCTTCAAGAAACTGATTTACACATTGAGTCCTGGTGTATTCTTTGTATGTAACAGAGAGAGCCAATGGGGAAAACAATTGGCATCAAATCTGCTACTTCACCAGTGACAGCCTCTTATATAAATCTGCTGGATTTGATCCAAAACCTTTCGACTTCAGACGATTAATTAGCACTTTCCCAGAGTAGCTGCATCCGCTCCGCCCGCCTGGAGATTTATGCCTGAAAGAGGCAAAGACAGCGAGGGGAAAGCACTCTCTGATTTCAGACTCTTTTTTTCTTTCTCTTTTTCCTTTCCTCTTCCTCCTCTCAGACCCAATCCCACCTCCTCTGCCCTCCATAACAGCACTGATCTATGAAAACATACAAACATGACACTGAGCCTATGATAAACACCAGGTCTGTATTTGGGGAGGAGAGGAAATCAACTCCAGTTCAGGATGTGACCACTACCTCTGCCCAGATCAATCATACTCCAGCAGACCTGCATGTGGGGGGCAACCATATCAGTGCAAAGAGGGGGGGTGGTTGTACACACATGCACAAAGACACACACAAACTAACACAAGCTCCAGTAGTTTCAATGTTGTAGTCCCGGCACACACAAAGTTAACAAGTCTCCCAGGCAGGCAGGTAAAGAAAGAAGCCGCTGCAACTGGATTCCAGGTCCGCGGTGCTGGGTTTACACTTTCAACTCCCCCCTTCCTTATCTCCCAGATTAGCTCGATAAGAGAATTATGAAGCCAGACGACATCTAAAGCTTCCTGGGGGGTCAACGGTGTGATGAGAGACAGCCCGAGAGGGGAGACCGCCGCCTCGGAAACGCTTAACCCTCCCGCAACATACATGCGCACACACATGTGCACCTAACTGGCACATAGGCACATACCCCCCACTTATTCATTGCTCCATCATCCCTTCTCCCCCCTTTATCAGAAAGAGAAAGAGAGGGAAACAAAGGAGGAGGGAAGTAAAGGAAGGGGGTGAGTACAGATAGCCTTGCTACTGTGACTTCCTTCCTGTGCATTCCAGGTTTTGTGACCCTCTTCCAAGGACAAAGAGCTAGACCCCACTTCCCTCCTTCAAAATCAGGGGAAAAAAATGAAAGTTTCTCTCCAAGTTGCAGGAAGTAACGGACGATAAATTATGAAGGTCAGGAAGTCACCTGGTCACAGGAGCGACTCAGCACTGTGCAGGTACAAACATCTGGGTAGGGAATTTCCATGAGATGTTTGCAACAGTGGAAGTATAACATCCTAATGCAGTATTTTGGTAGTTACTTTTGGTATTTGTATTTTAGTAATTAAAGGTTTTCAAGTGAGTAGAATCAATTGCAATAAATATGTCTACCAAAGAGCTTGGATGTCACTACCCTTGAAAGCACCACCAAAGAAAATCAATGTGGCTCTGCTGGTTGCTACATTACTACATAGTGATAATATATCTTTAAACAATTATTTAAAATAAAACTATAGATCAAGATCAATTGTTAACAATGAAAAGGTTTAAATGTATTTAGAAAGTAATATTTTCTGCATTTCAATTTGAGGATCAAAAAATGTTTTGAAGTGTTGGTTAAACATAGTCTGAAGACTTATTTGAAGTGTAGGGTGTGAAAGAACTGATGGGTCATTTAAAGTTCTATAGCTGAGAAAAGTACAGTGCTGAACACTAAGGCCCCATCCACACGGACACTAAACGGGTTGTATCTGCTACAGTTCTCTATCGTATGGAGGGTTCGTCCTCACGAGGCCTTAACGGAACCGCGGAAACGGAGCACTCAAACGTTAACGGGTCCCAAAGTGGGTAGATCTGCGGTAGACACGCTCTGGGAGGCCAAACGGCTCTGTGTGTAAGCCCTATACGATCATTTCCTGGTAACGATGAAGCCATAGCCCCACCTCTCCCCACCTCTGCTGCTCACTGCTGTAGCATAGTCAGTAGCTACTAGAGATCGGTATCGTTAGGATTTTATCGATACCGATTTGGTGTATTTTGTGGCGGAAGTACAGCGCCACTTACAGGCCCGGAATATGTACTACAGCGTCTCCAGCGGGTCGAGCGCTCTCGTGTGGACGGACACGTTCCTTGAGCCGATACCGTGTGGACGGAATACTTTTTTGATATTGAATTCGGTTAGTTTTCGTTTTCGTCTTCGTGTAGATGCAGCCTAAGTTGTCAGTTTTTTTCAGTAGTTGAACTAACCATTAAAAATCAAGATCTGAAGCAGTTGCATTGTAACCTAAAGTGGAAGAGATGGAAGATACTGAAATGTCAGTGGATGTTAAAGTTGAATTTTATACCAAATTAAAATGAATCGTATTAAGTGTGTCTTGAAAGTAGGGTTAGGGTAAGGGTTAGAACAAAAATAAAGCCAATAAAAGCCAAGCAATACTGTGAAGAAGTAAGTATGGGATTTCTAGTGCAGTTTTCAAACAGTATACCTACTGTATTGCAGAGAAAAAAACAATTATAAGATGCTTTACAAAACAGTCTTTGCCAACTTTTTTGCCTTATGACCACTTAAAAAAAGGCATGGCCTACCCACGACCTCCATCCCATATTCCATTATATCAATGAGTTGTGAGTAGTTTCACAGAAGAGTGATGTTTTGCTGCCCAGATTTTTGATATGAATAACTTTTAGAGGCCCGAAGCGGTAAAAGTATCCTGTTTTTACAAGAAATGTGCAACGTTTGAATAAATGTCAGAAGAAAAAAACTGTTAGGGTTCTCTTACTGTCCAGCCTCCTTGATCCAGATGAGAGAATATCTGATATTTAGTAGTATATATTTAATATTATATAATATAAAATCGGTATTACTGGTCAAGAACTTCAAAAAGCAGCATGTGTGTTCCACAGATTTTTTCTCCTCTGGTTTTGTTTCTTGGACAACATACAGGGTGTTGACGGTTGTTTGGGCTGAATGCAGCCTGAATGGAACACCAGACCTGAGACTTTACCTGAACCTGAAACCTCCAGATCTGAAAAGTGACCCAAAGTTAAAGGGCCCTCCAACCACTTTATGTAGCCTACTCTAACCCTTCCATTACACTTCTGGTTCCAAGAAAAAAATGTGGCAACATCCAAAATGCCAATCTCGAGGCTCCAAATTGGTCAAAAAACCAATGTGAGACGTCGTGGTGGCTACCTCAACTTTGAATGGACAATTGAGAAATTGCTAAAATGTAACATTAGTCAAAGCGGCATAGCACAATGTGATTTATATTAAATAATGAAATGATATCATTAACCCTAACCTCGATATATAGCTAGCATGGCATTTTTTGGTATACCACTGCCATAATTATGGAAAGTACAATAATCAATTCTATCCTAATTTATTTGCAACCCTATTTTATTGTATGTAAATAGAGATAAAACCATAAAGGTCTGTTTTTTCCTAACACTCATGAACTAAAACGTCTCCTGCAGGGTAACCCCTCATGCAACCTCCCTTGGGCAAACACCTACATCCTGCCAATACTTAAAAGTTCTAAAGAGTTTAATGTAACAAGAAGCTCTTACCCCACTCATACCCCAACTCGCTCCAGGTTTCCCCTGCATCTCAAAACCGGCAAGTCTCGGCGTCCATCCATGCCATAATTCATTCTCCCGCTCTGTCATCTGTGACTAGTGACGCACCCTGCTGCCCGGGGCATAATGAAACCTCTTTCTGAGATTGCAGCTGCGCCAACACCTTCACCATCTGATCTCTGTCTGGTATCATCTTCACCTACATACCATACAAAACCCTAACCCCTAATCCTGAACCCATTATTGCAAACCCTGCTCAAACAGTTGCCCTCACCCTTGGCTCAGACCGGCCGACCTCTCTTGCCATGCTAAATTAATCCAAAAACACTTCCTATGGCAGCCTGTTAACGTCAGAGTGGATTTCCTCTGCCTTCTCTGTAACCCAGAAAAGAACACCGCCCTGCCACTTTGCCAGGAACCTTCCTCGGTTTAGTGTTTCCCAACAAATGGCAAATATGCTTCAAAACCAATAAACCCACCCCTTATATTTATAAGGCTGTTATTCAAGCATTCCGTCCCTACTCAACCAAACGGATACACACACATACACAGGCGGTAACACACCTTTGTCAGCCCCAGACATATTAGTAATTCAAATAAGGAGCAGAAGATTAAAGAGTTGCGTTGTCTTGGGTGTTACAGTACACGTCTAGCTTTACCATGAGGACCAGAGGTCAATAAGAGGAACACAGAGGGAGGAAATTGAGAATGTTTCTTGATTAAAGGCCTCTGGAACATCTAACCTTTGACTGCACACAGACTTGTGCTCTGACTGTATGTGTTGTTTTTTGGTAGTTAGGGACTTCCAATAGCACCTGGAGAGAAAAGAGGAGAAAGGATAATGTTCAGGGACACTTTGCATGCCCAGAAATATGGGGCCAAACTGGTAAAATCAGCAGCCATCTTGGCAGCAGCAATTATTGTTTGGCTCATTGAATGAAAAGACTGCTTAGTTTCGTATGGAAATACCAGGTATGAATCGCTAGACTTTTTCCTCAACACTCTCTACAGTATAACAACATTCAAGATTATTCTACAATCTAAGTAGGGTGACATTTGGGACAATTTGGTTGAGTAGTGGTCACAGTGGGCATGCCCTTAAATACATTTTATTGAGTGTCAATCAATAGAAATAAATAGCAATATTATTTCCTGTAGACTTTGCTAAATTCTTATATTGGATCTTGTAAGGCAGCAATGATTCTTGGATATTTACTTCCCGAGTTATTCCGATACTTGCAGTAACATTTTTTCTTTCTGCTTGATATTTACCGGGCTCCATGTGAGTATGGATGGTTAAATTTCCCTTTGTAAATGCTTTTATTAAAAAATGCCAAAGCTGTGTGTAGCCTCTCAAAGCTGTATAAGAACTTTATTTTGAAGGGACTAGACTGTTTTTGCTTCTTGTGATACTTTGGTTTATTCTTCAGATTTGTTTATTGCTTCTTGGAGAAATGTTTTTCAAAACTAATAAATATTCTGAGGAGAAGGCCTATTTGATAATGGCAATAACAAACTACATTGAAAAGGAAAAATACATTGGATTTATTTTCATTTTTTTCCGCTGACAGAGGTGTTAAAAACAAACAATTCCCAGGCTGAAAACAACTTTATGGGGCTCATCTCCACCTTTTCCTCTCATTCACTCAAGCCCCTGTTTCCTCGTGTCCCCTGACCTTACAACTCCCTTACCCCAAACCACCCAGCTTATCAACCCTCCCTCAGCTCCGTCATCAATCTCTCAGTGAAAATCTCCTTGTTTCTGCCAGTTGTTTCCTCGACTGCCAGCTTGTTTGCTGAGACCCTGCAAAAGCTCCCCCTTTCCTGCCGGGTCAGTCGGAGGCTAATAAAACTGTCTTGGTCAGTCACAAAACACCTTGAAAGAGAGGGTAGGGTTGGTGGTGGTGGTGGGTAGGGGGGGGGGGTGTAGCAGGGTCAGAGAACAAGCTCAGTCGGACCTTACTGGCTCAGCTGAGGGGAGGGTCTAGGCTTTTTTCGGACCCTCCAAACCCGGAGGATGATAAATGGCATTTAAAGGAGACAGTAGAACACAAATATTGCATAAAGTCATCGGTTAAAGTTAATTACTAAATATATGGGGGTTTGATTGAATGGGTCCCCGGGGAGTGATCAGCGAGAGAAGCTGCAGGCGAGCCGTAGACAGTCGTCCAATGAGCGGCAGTGACTCACACACATTCCTTGAAGTGGGACCTGGTCTGTGTAAAGGACTTCAGTGAGCGGGGATGATTCATCTCGGGCCGCCATGAAAACCATGAGCTCTACAATACACGATCCTTAATGAAGAACCTGGAAACATACAGGCAATCTATTTGAAGTCATCTTGCTTTATATTTTAAGCTGCAGCGCTAATGTTTCCATGGGATGCACAAGAGCAATATCATACACTTTTTTGTAAGAATCTGTGAGCAAATGGCTGTACCTGCTTCATCAACACTATGCAGCCCATACAAAATGAAACTGAGGTCAAAGAACATTACAACCTACAGACCTAATACATGTTATCAGGGGTTCTCAGCATGCAGCTCATTTACGGCCTTTCATGCATATTTACCATATATAAAAGCAAAAGTCTTGATAGATTGTTGAAGTTATATCCAAGCAAAGTGGGTGGGAGGCCATTGGGTTCGACAACAAGCATTTCAAAAAACCTTTGCGTAGTTGAGTTCAATAGAAAAAAAGATGGGCTTAATGATGGAATCAAAACAATTTGATTGTCACTCAACAATCCTTTTGCCGGATAAGAATGTTGATATTGGACAACTCTCCGGATAATTTAATAAGATATATTTTTTAAATCCAATGCTTAAGGTTTTTTCATACGATCACTAATAAATTGATTGCAGCATCAATGGCGCATTAGGTTAAAATAAGGTTAATCTCCTGCTCGGAAATCTGAAGCGCCATATGTCCATTTATCACTCAAGCTGTAAACAAATTGTAATTCAAAACAAATGTCTACCCCACCATACCCTCGGGATTAAGTGTCGATTACATTGAGGGTGCTATCAAGGCAAATGCTGATGTTGTAAATCCAGATTTGCACAACATAAAAGTAACATTTGTTTTGGATTATTGCAGGTGGCCAAAATCCTTGTTTCCTTGCAATGCATACAGGGCCAATAAAAGTATAAATCTAGTCATGCAATAAAAATGTTGTTATCACATTGGATCACAAGCATTTTTAAAAAGCACTTGTGATGAATCACATAAAATATTATTTCCTGAAGGTTATACAACAGACATAGAAAATTCTGTAACAATGGTGTAGAGGTCAGTAGGCATTCTTTGTGTGCTCACGTCTGTGTTTGTGTGTGTGTGTATGTGTGTGTATAGGAGTGTGTGTTTAGGGGGTTCTGTTTCCTTTCAGACAGAGGGCTTTGTTACTGCTTCTGAGTGTTGGGGTGCAGCCGTGCATGCAATCAGTCTGCGTTTCTTTATAATTTTTTCAATCATTTTTTGGCCTCGTATACTTCAGCGCCAACTCAGCGACACTATCACACATTCCCAAACACACACACACAGATGCAGAAAAACATACTTTAAAAAAAAACTCCATTCTGAGTCAAATCATTTAAGCCAGTTGTTCATTCAACCAGCACACGCCATGTGTTTCTTATGTTGACCTTTTCATGAGATCTTCATCTTTTATTTCAGAGTCGAAGCGACAGAAAGTCTAATCTGTGTGTATCATGTTATAAAGTACAAATCACATTGAGGGGGAATGCTCTCAAAGAGAAGAATGAAAGGTGGGGGGTGAGTGTTGGTGTGTAAATCTTCATGGGGTTTGCGGGGAAGGAAACTCTTATGCTGAGGAACAAGAAGCACATGTAGCGAGCAAGCTACCAGGAAATTGGTATAGTCTTGTATGATTTTATAGGGATCTCGGGCATGCCCTTCACATTAATTAGGATGTGGAGTGCTGAGGTATTTTTTACAGGAAACTAAGTATGGAACCCCTGCTGCCTGCCTCGGGGCTCCTGAGTCAAAGAACCTAGAGGACCCTGTAACCAAAGTAAAGCGGGATAATGCGGGTCATATGCACAAAAACACGATGACACACAGCAACAGGCACAAACACACACAAACACACTGTACGCACGCATGAAGGGAGGACAAACCAATGGGAAAATTGGCTTTTTGGTTTTTGAATGCAGCTTATTTTTGAATTTCAAGTTAATCACATTTTGTTTGTTTTTTACTCGCAGCGATGTTGTTAGGGAGTATTTCTGCTTCTGTGGCGAAAATACTTTAAATTGGGTTCACTCAGGGTGTACTTTTTTTTTTATTATTCACATTACGAGAACTGAACTTGTATTTTGGGATTAAAACATGATCCCCACAAGCTAAACTTGGGAAGCTCAAACACCTCCCTTCCTACGTCAGATCTGCATTCCCCTCCTATTTTCCCCTTCTCCTCTTTTAACCCAGCGTGTGTGTAAGTGTGTGAGTGTTGACTGCCCGTTTGCAAACTCTCTCCTCTCTGCCCACCCAGGTAGTGCTTCAAAAGTACACAGTGGTAACTTCATATTCTGTCTGGTTAAAGAATACACTGCTGAAACGTCTGCGTTCCTTCGCCAACCCAAAAGGAGACCAAAGGGAAATCAAAAACATGTAGGCAAATTGTATTTAACATCCCATGCTAGCATGTGCACATTTCTGTGTTTACACTACAAAATAATTTCTTCTCAATTTAGTTCTTAACTGACATCAGAACATGTCATGTTAAGCATTTTCTGGAAATATAATTATTAAAATCCATTCAAAAATCAAGTTTTAGCCACCATATAAAAAATGAACACTGGAAGGAAAGTCACTGCATAAATACACACTCCTAATGTTACCAATGTTGTTTTAAAAAAAAATATATATATATATAATAAGCTCTTATGATTCCAGAGCTTCCATGCATCTTTCTCACAAAAATTGTGTATCTTCGTTTATTTCCTTCCAAAATAAAGCACATTTGCCATCCCGGACGATCCCCCAGTTTGCCATGACCCGGCTCACGAGCCATGACAAGAAATGGAACAAAGACAGTTTCCACTCAAAGAAAATAAAGTGCCAATGTATTGAAAACATAAATTACTTAAAACATGTTCAAAAGTATATAGTGTTTATCAGTATCGTCAGTGTGTCAGCACGGTGATGTATCAATGTGATGATTGGAGGGTGTAGTAAGGTGCAGAAACTAAACTAATGGCACGCGTTACGTTTTCTTTTCTACAAACAACAGATTCCAAGGGAAAAAAAGAAATAGGAAGCATTACAATAACAGATTTTTATCTCTTTGATATGGATTCTGCCTTTGAGAAGGACGTTTTTCTGTTGTACACTTGTGTAGTTTGGTTTAATTTTAAACGTTTACATTCATTCTGAACATCTTCACTTTTCAACTTTATTCTGTAAATTTCGACTTTAAAAAAAAAATATATATCCTCTTTATTGGTTTTCCTTCATGTCTAATACTTCTGTATTGATATGACATTGTGCTTACTTTTGCCTTTGTAAATGCAGTTTCATTTTTCAACTATTTTTTATGAAAAGGGGAAAATCATATGATGGTCAAAATGGTGCCAACCAGACAGACACATGGCACTGTGTGGACAACAGAACTTTAAATAAAATAATGTTTTAATTAAAAGTTTAACTCAGAATTCAGTGGTTGTGTGATTATCATTTGACAAAAACACCCATTAAAAGTCATTTTTGCTTTATTTGTAATGACTACACAGAGCAGAGGTTGGCCATGCTGCAGAGGAGGAAGCAGCAGCGGAGTGTAGCACAGTGTCAGGACAAGCTGTGTCTAAACGTCTCGATGTATGTTTACACAATCTAATGCACAAGTTCAAAGGTGAAGGGGAAAAGGCCTTTTAATGTTTCCGGGTTTATTTATTCAGCCTAGTGTCTGGCTAAGAACTAGCTCCCACCCACCCTCACATCGGGCCCTCCTACGAGGGTTCCCACCTCAGATGACATCGCCCGGCCTGTGAAGTGATTGGTGGAGAGCACAATGTGGTCTGTGTGAAAGGGGGTGAAGGAAAGGAGCTGTAACTTCCATCCACATGTTTTCCAAGGCAAGTTAAGTACACACAGTAGTATATATAAGGGCAATAAATCAGCAAACAGCCGAACCACAACAGTCATTTCTGCCGAGGGATGAGGGGCTCTGTTATCGGTTTCAAAAAGCTTGTGTAATTTTCTTTACAAGCACCGAGCACAAGGTTTTAACGGTAGCTTGTTTCATTTCGAGAAGAGAATGAAATCTGAATTATGTGTGGAAACTTCTGGGTTGCCCTCATTCTGAGCAGTTGTTCAGAATATTATTAAATGAGCACACACACACTATTAAAATCGCTTTAGGTAGGCAGACGCAGTTTGCCAAACTTTAACCGTTGTTCCTGTGAGCAGTCAATCATAAACAGTTTTATTAGGCCAACTCGCTGTTAGGGGAAAGTGTTGGCACTCCGGCCACACGCTCATAAAATTGACATGCCTGTAAATTCATGCATTTATTCACACAAATTAATAAATGCAATGCCTTTCTCCACTATTTCATTCTGCGGTTTTTGCTACATGAACTTGGACGGTTTCTTGCTAAGGTGACCAAGTCTGAAGGAAGTGAGTTTATTCTTTATAAAAAAGAAAAAGAAGAAGAAAAAAGCCAAGTATCACGATTTTTTAGTAGAATGTGGTGGCCAGACTAAACAGAAAACAGGAAAGTTTACTGTGCACAGATGCACTCAAGTTCAGTTTGAGTCCAGGAACTGAAGCCAAGGAGTCATGGCTGGCTGTATATCATGGCTATCAGGGGGCTATCTTCTTCAGACAAGGACAAACCATTACATTATGCAGCGGAGAGAATATTTTCTTGAGTCAACAGTTTGATACTCACTCCTGGGTTGCGTGTGTGTGTGTTTTACTGCAGGTGATCCGGTTTGTTCCCACGGCCCAGACACATGCAGGTGGACTCAAAACTCCAGGGTTTCAGCAGACACAATATAGTTTTTTCTGAATTTTCTCCACGCATTACATCTTTGGGTGACTGTAAATAGATAGATAACAAAGATAGAAACATGGGGAATTCCTGTCTTATCTATTATGATCACTGCTTATGATCCAAACCATTGAATGGCCTTGTAAAACAGCTCAAATAAACAAACATTGTTTTATCAAGTTGATACATCATGACTTTTCCTATAGTTGTTGAATGAACTAATTGGCATGATTTTGATCTTACGATTCATTCCAGAAGTTCGCTATCATTATTTATATAAGACTGTTCTCAACTCATGAAAGATATTGTTTAAAATGAAGTCTGATTGAATTATCTATTTGTATAGGAATGTCTTTAATGCCAATCTTAGGTAGAGCTTCTAACTTTTTGTTTGTTTGTAGTTTTTGTTTTTTGTTGTCTTTTTTTGGGTCCTATTATTGGGAATAGTGCAATATTGCTGAGGGGGAATGTGCATCCTTGTACTGTAGTTTCATTGCTGTGGCTCCATCTAACTTCACAGACCTCCTTTTGTCTGTTCATCATATGTGGTGTTAATCCGCTTATTATTTCCTGTGTGCAAGTTTGGGATTGTTGCCGTTGGCAATGGGTTTTTCCCAATGGGAATGTATCTTGTGCTTCACCTTGTGTGGGGTCCTCAATTCTAATAGCAGCCTTTAATTTATTTCTGTGTATCTTTGCTATTGATATTAGGCAATTTATTTCCCGGTCTAGTTCATTGCACACTTTAAAATTGCTACTGTGTAGTTTAGGCTCGCTAATTGCTCATTCATAAGTCTTTTTGCACCTTAAGTCAATTTTAAACTTCAAAACTATTTTTTTAGATAACAATGTGTATGCAATACTTGTACTTATAACTGAGATTTTTAGACTGTGTAGCATTGCTACTATTTCTAAATGTAAAATCTCTGCGTACTTCTTCCGCCTCTGCTTTCTGATGCACCAGTGATCCCACCCAGTGACAGGAAGTAATGTACGCTTTGGGTTAGAAGTGCCCTGGGTTACGGCTTAAGGTTTTACCCCGGAAGCGGACCCTTTTATGTGCCTTTAGTACTTTTGTTGGTTCAGATGTATTGGTAGATGCATTTACTACCTATGTACACTTAATTATGTATAGAACACATATGTGTTTACATTCTTATCTATTTGTATGTTGTCACAATACCCAGTGTTTTATTCCACTGTACAGTATTACATTTTACATTCAGTTTAACATTATCTTACTGTTTTTATACATGTACTTTAATTCAGCACCATCATGTCCCTTTTTTCTTCTATCACTTGCACCTTTTTTTGTCTTGTTATGTATTATATGTATTTTCATTGCCACATCTAGGCTCTAGCTATTGTGCATATGACAATGCCTTTTAATCTTGAATTTATACAACTCTGAAAACCAAACCAAACAGGCTGCAGGCTTGAGAACCAACTGATCTCCCAATCTCATTTTCTCAATTTCACCCCGGCTCGTCCCCCCCTCCCCACGCTAACTCGATGTGCCTGTCACAGGAAGCCCTGCTGGCTGTGGGGGGCGCTGCCTCCGTGGGACCGGCAGGTGAGGAGAAGCTTTTTGTGGATCAGCCTGGCTGGAAATCAGAAATGCCCTCCTCCTCCTCCTCCTCCTCCTCCTCCTTCCCTTCCTAATGGCTCATACCAAAATCACCAGGAATTCTGTGACCGCACCATCCCCAGAGCATGAGAAGACTGCCACCAATTTCCCCAGAGGTGGAGGATTATGAGCGCAATGCTTTGCATCTGTGTGCCATCTATCTGTGCACGCCAGAATGCTATTCCTATAAAAACAGAATGGGAGGCAGAGGCGTGTCCCCGGAGGTTACAGTTTCTGAAAAAGACACTCATGAGATGTTATTCCTATTCTATATATCACTCCTGGACTTCTCATTTATAAACTAAATTGATTATAGCCTGCAGGGAGGTTCAAGGTTCTTTATTTGTCATACGAACATAGCTACAGAGTAGTTATGTCGATGAAAATCTTAGGTCACAGGCTTCTCCACAGCCTGTCCTCCTACAAAAAACGACCATAGGCCGATAGGCCGATTGTTCATGCCCTTATTACGACCCAGAGACACGTTTTCAAGTGTATGTTGTTTCTTACACGACCACTAGAGGTGCTCTAGTGGTCGAGTAAGAAACAACATGCTCCCGGCCCGTTCATTGCAAACGCTCCAGAGGGACGTTTATTCATAAATAACCCTCTCTGGAAAATCCTATATTGTGGAATAGTTTGCCCATTAAAATGCTTTTTGATTCGATTTCTGGAAAGAAGTGTATATTGTACTCTTAGAATCCACGTCCAGTCGATGTGTAGGATCTATAGTTTGATAGATATTACGATGATGATTTGAGGTCTCGTCAGGATAACGTGTATGCAGCTTCCAGGTAAAGTTAGCGTGGGTGAAAACAGTTTTTCAGGTCTCAAAGTTTTCATAATAAAACCGGATATATTCCTCTCACTGTCAAATGATTACACAGTGATATCTGCATTACTCATCCACTAAAAAACATCAGTTTATCCTTGTTAATTACACAATATTGATTGGTTTAAATTGTGTACAATGCTTTTGTGTTTTTAACCTTAGATTCAGAGAAACAAATAGTTTTTTAGGAGTTTAGACACTACAGTTTCCAAAGACACTACACTACCCAGAATCCCCAGCTATCGTTTGGGACTACAACATCCGCCTTGCTTTACAAACCCCGTGATTAGTCATCAAGCCTTGTGATTGGGTGTTGGAGTTGCAGTGCGACAAGGTTACGCTGAGCGTCAAATAGCTCTATGAAATGGAATGGAACCACGGCAGACTTTCCAAAACTGTACACCCTGGAGGTTTAGGGGATACGAAACACAGTGGTGTTATCAAATGTAAAACATATAACTAATAAATGGGTGAATTAATATAACCACATGATACCTAAGGTCAGAAGAGCTTTATTTAGTAGCTGGTCTTATGTCTTCGACCCCTCCTGTTGTTCATTGATAAGCCTGAAACATGTACTTGTCAAGGTTCAGAGGCACTTTTTGCAAATATGGCAGTAGCCATCGATCATCTTAAGATAAGATATACTTTATTGATCCCAAGTTGGGAAATGTTTTTGTTACAGCAGCAAACTACTTTGTTCTACTCCACTACAGTTCAGAGGTTAACCTGGTATTTTTACTCCACTACATTTATTTTAGTTACTTTGCAGATTCTGATTAATGATGTGAAATATAAACAAACCTTAAATCAGACTTTAGTTACACCTGAGTCAAATTCAGGGAAGGTGATTGTCAAGTGCCAAAATAAACTATGCAATATATTGGACGTTAAGTACTTTGTCAGACTTCATATTTATCTGTGGATAACCCCAACATTTTTTTCTTATTTAAAAGAAGACCTTAACTTAAAGTATTCTTTAATGTTTAAATAAAGCCTTATTAGTTTGTCTGTTTTGCACATCCTCCTGTTAATATCTTTGGACGTCCTGCATTAAACTGTTTTATGTAGAGATCACTACAGTATCTTCTTGATATTTTCAATGTTGTATGTAGGCTACTCTTAATATTTAAATGTTCATCAAATAAAACGTATTCAACAACAAAATTAAATAACGTGCTTCAACCACTAGGCGGCGCGGGTTAAAAAAACAGTGGCGTAGTTAATAAAACATAATAATATCAAACACAATATGACTATTAACTTAATTGTGAAATTAAAACAGAACGGTAAAGGAAAATACAGTTTCAGTCGCTCAATTTGAAGCTTATGCATTGTACCATGAACCTGTATAGACCTGTAACAGTTAACTGCATGAGGAGTTGGAAAGGTAGTAAATAATATCTTTAAAAACAAAACAAAAATCCCTTTCTATCAGCTGTGCACCGTTATGGTGTAAATATAACCTATATACCAACTGGATCAAATATAAAACTCAGCCGAATTAGTGTTGATACTGCGAGGAGACGTATTGTGTGAAAAGAAATGGGAGATGTTGTTTAATTGCTAATATATTTATGATCCACGTCACATATTCAGTTTTGGCGGCATTTCTTACAGGGCTCTATAAATAAATATCTACGGCAGATATGTAATATTTAATGCAGCCGAACCGTGTATCACAATGCCATTATGTGATGACTTCCAAAGAGAAAAGCAAGAACACTCTGAATAAAGTATTATTTTATTTTTTAAAAATGTTTTTCCGATTTCGTATCATATAAACACCATATCCCAAAATGCATTGCGGCTAAAACAATCGATGTTTTCAAAATCAAAACCTCTGAAAAAAGAAAGGTGTCTCTCAGAATCGAAAGAGAAAAACCTATGGGAAAAACACAAAAGCATTGTACACAATTCAAACCAATACATTTCTTATAATTAACAAGGATAAACTGATGTTTTTTAGTTGATGAGTACTGCAGATATCACTGTTAAGTCATTTGATCATTGGTTTTATTATGAAAATGTCGAGACCGGAAATACTGTTTTCAACCCGTAACTTTACATGGAGGCTTCCGGATACCTCAAATCATCTTCGTAGTACCTATCAAACTATAGATCCTACATATCGACTGGACGTGGATTCTAAAAGTACAATATACACTTCTCGCTAGAAATCTAATCAAAAAGTGTTTTAATGGCCAAACTATCAAAATATACCAAAAATATAGTGCAAGTAAATATTAAAAAGTAAATACAAAAATAATTTTAAAAAATTTAAAAAAGTGAAATAGTGAGATAAGAGTCTATATGCAAGCTATTGGAATGATATATTAGATAAATAGATAAATAATTACTAAGTAGCAGATGTTATGGATGTTGTTTAACAGTCTTATTGCCTGTGGGATGAAGCTGTCTCTGAGTCTGGTGGTTTTAGTCCGGATGCTGCGGTATCGCCTGTCAGACTGCAGCAGGCAGAACAGTTTGTGGCTGGGGTGACGGGGGTCTTTTATAATCCAGAGGGCTTTCTTCCTGAGCCGCTGGGAGTCGAGGTCCTCCATGGATGGCAGCTCCATCCTGGTGATATTCTGTGCAGTTTTCACCACCCTCTATAAAGCCTTACGATTGAGGGCGGTGCAGCTGCCGTACCAGGCCGTGATGCAGCCAGTCAGGATCCTCTCTATGGTGCACCTGTAGAAGTTACAGAGTATCCTGGAGTCCATATTGAACCTCCTCAGCCTGCGGAGGAAGAAGAGCTTTTTTGGTGATGTTGGTGGTGTGAAGAGTCCATGTCAGGTCCTAAGTGATGTGGACACCGAGGAACCTGAGGCTGCTGATTCTCTCCACCGTAGTCCCATTGATGGCGATGGGGGCGTGTCCCTCTCTCTGCTGCTTCCTGTAATCCACAATCAGCTCCTTTGTTTTGCTGACGTTGAGATGGAGGTTGTTATCCTGGCACTAAGATGTCAGGTTTTCGACCTCCTCTCTGTACGCCGTCTCGTCGCCGTCTGTGATCTGGCCGATGACGGTCGTGTCGTCATCGAACTTCACGATGGTGTTGGAGCTGTGGCCATGCAGTCGTGAGTGAAAAGGGAGTAGAGGAGAGGGCTGAGCATGCAGCCTTGAGGGGCTCCGGTGTTGAGGATCAGGGTGAAGGATGAGATGTTTCCCACCCGCACTGCCTGGGGTCTGCCCGTCAGGAAGTTCAAGATCCAGTCACAGAGGGCGCTGTTGAGCCCGAGGTCTCTGAGCTTGATGATTAGCATGGAGGGCACAATTACATTACATTACATTTAGCTGACGCTTTTATCCAAAGCGACTTACAATAAGTACATTCGACCAGGAAGATACAACCTTGAAGAAAACAGAATCATATAAGTACATCAGGTTTCATAGAGCCAAACATTTCAAGTGCTACTCAACTGGCTTTAAATAAGCCAGTCCTTTATTAGTATATAGGTGCTTTGTTGGTAATTCTATTGCTCGAAGTGGAGTCGAAAGAGATGCGTTTTCAGTCTGCGCCGGAAGATGTGTAAGCTTTCTGCTGTCCTGATTTCAATGGGGAGCTCATTCCACCATTTTGCAGCCAGGATAGCAAACCCACGTGTTTTTGCTGATGGGAACTTGGGTCCCCCTCGCAGTGCAGGTGAAGCGAGCTGTTTGGCTGATGCAGAGCGGAGTGCACGTGCTGGGGTGTACGGTTTAACCATGTCCTGGATGTAGGAAGGGCCAGATCCATTCTCTGCATGGTACGCAAGTACCAGTGTCTTGAAGTGGATTCTAGCAGTTACTGGAAGCCAGTGAAGGGAGCGGAGGAGCGGCGTGGTGTGGGAGAATTTAGGAAGGTTGAAGACCAGACGAGCAGCTGCATTCTGGATGAGCTGCAGAGGTCGGATGGCACATGCAGGTAGACCAGCCAGGAGGGAGTTGCAGTAGTCAAGGCGTGAGATGACGAGAGCCTGGACCAGAACCTGCGCTGATGTCTGGGTCAGCTGGGGATGTATCCTCCTGATGTTGTAAAGAGTGTATCTGCAGCAGCGGGTTGTTGCAGCGATGTTTGCAGTGAAGGACAGTTTGTTATCTAGGGTCACACCCAGATTCCTTGCAGTCTGAGTCGGGGAAACAACAGAGGTGCCGATGTTGATTGTTAGGTCAAGAGTGGGACAATCTTTTCCCGGAAGGAAAAGCAGTTCAGTCTTGTCAAGGTTGAGCTTGAGGTGGTAAACAATGGTATTGAAGGCTGAACTGTAATCAATGAACATCATTCTCACATATGTGTTCCTTTGGTCCAGGTGTGAGAGGGCAGTGTGGATTGTGAGGGCTATGGCGTCGTCTGTGGACCTGTCTGTAGGCAAACTGCAGGGGGTCCAGAGAGTCAGGGATGGAGGAGGTGATGAAGGTTTTGACTAACCGCTCAAAGCACTTCATAATGATGGAGGTGAGTGCTACTGGGCGGTAGTCATTGAGGCTAGTGATTTTTGTCTTTTTGGGGACAGGAACGATGGTGGAGTGTTTGAAACATGTGGGGACAACAGACTGCAGCAGGGACCTGTTGAAGATGTCTGTGAACAGTTCTGCCAGCTGAACTGCACACATCCTGAGAACACGGCCCGGGAGGCCATCAGGTCCAGGAGCCTTGTGTGGGTTAACCCTTTTAAAGGATTTACACACATCTGCCCTGTTTAAAACAAAAGGGCAGGGCTCCTGATCCTTCTCTGCACCCCCAGCCTGGCTGCTCTCAAATCGTGCAAAAAAACTGCTCAGCTCATCTGGGAGAGATGCGCACGCAGACACTCCCGCAGCACCCCCCGCACTCCTTTATAGTATGTCATTGTTCTTAGTCCCACCCACATGTTCTGGGTGTTACAGCCTTTGAAGTCAGATTCCACATTCTCTTTGTATTGTCTCTTTGCACTGCTAATTGCTCTCCGGAGTTCATACCTAGAATTCCTGAACTCCTCCAAATCTCCAGCTCTGTGCGCGATAGTGCGCCCTTTCAGTTTGCCACACACCTCGCCGTTTATCCAGGGCTTTTGATTCGGGAATGATCGTACAGTAACCTTCGGTACCACGTCATCGATGCATTTCCCAATGTAGCAGATGGCCGTATCCGTGTGTGTGTTGATGTTATTGTCCTCAAACACACTCCAATCCATAGATGCAAAGCAATCCTGCAGAGCTGAGTCTGACTCCTCACTCCATCGCTGTACTGTCCTTGGTACCGGTCTGTCCCTTTTAAGTTTCTGCCTGCAGCAGCAGTGAGATGTTTGATGTTTGATGATTTTGCTGAAGGGAGGGCGAGGGAGAGCCTTATATCCGAAAAAGGGAATAAACATGGTCCAGTATGTTTCCCCCGAGCGTCGGGCAGCTGATGGGTTGGGAGTACTTCAGCAGGACCTTCTTCATGTTGGCGGTGTTGAAATCCCCAGCCACAGCGAACGCCGCCTCTGGCCGTGAAGTCTCGGTCTTGTCAATAATCCCAAACAGTGTCACAATTTTTGTTTTGTATGTCTTGTTATGGGTGTTTTGCTGTTCTGTTCTCCCTGTCATGTTTTCCTCCTTGTGTATTGTCTGGTCCTTCTCCCTGTGTTTTCCTCCCTGTCGTTATTTTCCCATGTGTGTCTAAGGCCCCGGCCACACGAGGACGAAAACGGTCGTTTGCGTTACTGTTTAGTGTCATATAGACCGTTCGGCCACACGAGGACTACCGAATATGACAGTAAACAACTGCGGAAACGATAACGGGTCCCAAGGTGGATAGAACGGCATACGCAATGCTCTGGGGGGTCCAGCGGCTCCGTGTGTGCGCCCTATACGATCATTTTCTGATAATGATGACGCAATAGCCCCGCCTCTCCCCACCTCTGCTGCTCACCCCCGCGTCAAAGTAAACTGCACACTGAATTCACTATTTATCTTTCTCTCGATATGGACATAAACGCGAGTGAAGTCTAATCTGACAGGACGGAGACACGCAGCTCTGCTCACCTGCAGCTCCTCCCCCTGTGATGCAGCGGTGAACGGAGCAAAACACACACTTGAAGTCAGATCATCACCCTTAGCTATTTGAATTACTCCTCAAACTACCTAAACTAGTTATAAATATGTTTATTTTTACTGTCGGCCGGGTCACTCAGTCATTACTGGATCAGCTGCTGCATGAGACAGACACTGACGCTGTCCGAAGAGAGGGAGGAAAAATAGAGGCTCCGTGTGTTTTATTATTATATTATATAGAGTCGTTATTCATTTGTGTTAAAACTCAATAAATAACAAAGAAGACCTTTAACCGGGACCCTCGCTTGGTCTTCCTCCTGCGTCTCTCAGGTAGGACAGCAACAGGTAGCCATGGCAAATCTCCATTGTCTGTCGGTGGGTTATTGTCCACGAAGATTCGGATGTGAAGAAGTTCCTCTCTGCTATATTGTGTAGCAGAGTTGGTGCGGTCGGCTTGCATGTTGCGAACCATGTTAAAAGCAAAACGGCAAAAAGTTAATAAACACGCACAAAATACGAAAAAGGGCAAAGTTGGAGAGGAGCCAAACGACAATGCAGCCATCTTCACCGGCGCATTACAATTTGTTTCAGGTGCAATTGAAATGCAGTCATAGACAAGTGAATGGCACTCTGTAATGAAACTGTATCCATCAATGCAAAGGCTTGTTAAGAGTTTTGTATTCAAAAATGCTGAAAAAATGTTTCACTACTGTTCTGGTATTTTTATTATTTCATTTTTATGAGAACACATTTTTCCCCCTTCCCTTTTCCGTTGAGTTTCTCTGCCTCAGTTTACATTCTCTCTACTGCCGCCTCTTCTCCGGAGTTCAGCTGGAAGTGCTTTTTTTTCTCCACAAGAATTTTACGACTCTTGAATGAAGTGTTGAGACAGAAAACACTTAAAGCGGCGCTGGCAAAAAAAGATGGTGAACTGACAAACAGGGACACAAAGCCCTGGAGGAATGAGGAGGAGAGGGATGGAGACAGGGCAGGAAGAGAGAGTGTGTATTTGAGTACGGCCGACATATTTCAGCGCGATGACCTTGAGTTTCTACTTAGAGTCATTTCCAAATTTCCCAGGAAGTGTGTATCTGGCTTCCAGAGGACATATGGTGTTAAATGTACCTGCTCTGCCCAGTTGTGCTCCGCTTTGACGTTGATGAGCTACGTCTCACATGCTTAATGGTTCACAGCAGCCACTGCAGCATCTGTTCAATGTCTGTCTGGAGGGTGGATATGCATTTTTAGGGCCAATAAGGGACAGGGGCGGACGGAACAGTTCTCCCTAGATTAATCAGATTCAGTGCAATAACGCTGCAATCCTAGAAGTCTGAAGAGGAAACCTGGATCTTAATTCAGACTTGCGTTTGGAAGCCCTCTGAAGTAGACAAAGAGGTAATTTGAAAAAGCATCTGGATCCGGTGGCGTTCGGTGGAGTGAGTTCCCATCCAAAACCACCCTCAACCGACCCAACCCCCCGACCCCCTTTCCCCTGCAACCACCACCCTCGTCTGTTTATCATAGGATCTCCAACACACAATCAAACATGAAAGGATGAGTGCTCGCAAGAGCCTTTTTAGATTTTGTGGAAATGTGACATCTCTGGAAACATTTAGCCTGTCATAGCTGCTGCTGCTCTTCAAAGAGCGCCGAGCGGAATAGATTAATGTCGCTTCTGTAACAAACCTTCTTCCTGTCTGTCCTTTCCTACTAAACACGCTGGCTCCCTTTACTGTAACCATACACAGAGATTACTAACTGTATAGTAATAAGGCAGCAAATCATTTTAAGATGTGTGCGAGTGTGTGTGTGTGTGTGTGTGTGTGTGTGTGTGTGTGTGTGTGTGTGTGTGTGTGTGTGTGTGTGTGTGTGTGTGTGTGTGTGTGTGTGTGTGTGTGTGTGTGTGTGTGTGCGCGCGCGCGTGCGGGTGTGCATGCGTGCGTGCGGGTGTGCATGCGTGTATGTGTGTAAGTGCATCAACGTTGTACAGGGCCCTGATTTCCAACTGATAAGGCATTTGAGCTTGATTCTTATACAGCAACATTTTTGCTCCTGTATCCTATTATATAATCTAGATTAAGAGGAAGTCCTTGAGTAATGCCAACTAAATAGAAAAGGCATGTGGACTCGTACCATGCACTTGTTTGTCATGAGAGGAGATGGTTTGCAAATGTTACTGGATGTTTTATGAATACTGATCAATAGAAGTTTTTCATGATTATACGGCGAACCCATCATTGTATGTTTTTGAATGTTCTGATACAAATCCTCCTCAGACCACAGGAACTTTCATTGACCTTTAATTCAATACACTCTATGTCAGTGTACTGGACTGGAGAGACCATTCAAAAGCTGTAACAAAGATTATCTCGCATATTTACAATGTATGTGTTTCCTTCAATTGTCAAGTTGATTTTAAGAAAAGTGTAGTTTGTGGAATATAAAGGGTACACTATACGCATGGCTGTAATCTGCCAGTAATTTGAAGAAATAAGTTTTCAAAATTGAAACAAAACACGTTCTGTTGGCATTTAATGGGAGAGAATAGAAAAAGGGTCTCCAGGATTTTGTTTCAATTGGGCTGGTTTCAAAGAGGAAATATTGTGCTAATTTCCAGGTTGATCTTTGTATTTTGTGCCTCTACTGTGACGTGTCTCCATGCTTTCATGTTCAAAAATGTCTTTATTTTTCTCATACTGCCTGTGCTGCAGCACCTCTTTTCACCCTCTGTCTCCAACCAGAGCCCAGTCTGCTCTGATTGCTTAGCTGGCTGGCTCTGTTGTGATTGACTAGCCAATGGAAGCGCAAGTGGTACGAAAGTAAACAAAGGACTGCATTTGAGGTTTTTCAGGCGGGGAAAGAAACTCCCTCTGGAGGGAACTTTGGGACTTTAACCTTTGCAGACCATTTACATGCACAAAAACCTATTTAAAACAATATAGGAGAGGGAAAACCCCAAAAAGCATAATAGGGTCTCTTTAATTTTGACTTAATGTCATCAGTCAAGACATACATGTTGAAGCTATCAGACATGTTTCAGCAAATTATGGGAATATGCATTCAATCATATGAGTTAAATGTTGCCTACATCAGAACTTTTTCAGCAAAGGTGTTCGCATATCCCACTTTGACAAAGGCAAAAACCACCTCAAACTAGCCTAAAAAACGTTTTAGGCCATGAGGGTTTGTGCATTTTCCATTCCTATACAGCCTTCTAATGTTATATTTCAAAATGTGCAATAAAAATAGGCTTGTGGAAACATAGCTAATGTAGCCTATATAGACCGGAGGGGGAAATGAGACAGACAGGAGAGAAAGAACTCAGGTTTCTGAAGAGTTCTGAAATCATTCAGAGGCTGAGCGGGCTAGTGTGTATGTTGCTAGCATGCTTACAGCTAACATCTGTGCAATTGCTACATTGGCTGTTTGGGGACATATAAACCAGAAGATTTGCTACGCTTTCTTTCCAAAAGTAAACTGATTTGCAGTTCTTTACCTCTTCAGAGGGTTTTGTGAAAGGAAGATCTCCCACAACACTCATGCTCAGCATCAATATTTACTAACGTTTCTGCCCCCCTGAAATGTGAGTATTATCAATAAATTGTGATGTTGAGCAATAGCAGTGTGGGAGATCTTCTCAAGGCTCAAGTAATACTTTCCAACGCACCTGCTGCATCAAAGAAAAATGAATGGTGACGTATCTCTTTTGAGCAAAAACTCAACAGAGGGTTACATTAAGAACATTTCTTAAAAGTAATAAATAAAAATAGGTCGAAGCTTAAAAGCATAAACATAGACCTTATATTGGACAGCATCTTGACGATTTTACAACCTTTTCATGTGGTTTATAAAAACAAAGGATATAAGTGAGGCAGTTCATCTTTACATTAGCTTTTCCTGTTAGTATTAGTTTGTCACTTCCTGTTTATTGTTGGGATTAGGTGTAATCAAATAAAAAACTAGATGGGCACTAGTTCAAAGACCTCCGCTAATGCTCATTCCATAAGTAAATGTGTGTATTCGCCTTTGATTTGGGTTCACTCCAAGATTGAATGGGTATTAAATTGGTACATGCTACACTCTTCAATCAAGATTTGTAAAAATCATAATCCTGTGACAAACAGATAAACAGACCAACAATCAAAACATACCCTTATTGGCGGAGATAAATATCCTTGATAAATATATTTTTGAGGTACTGTTGCGTGGAGGCCTTTTGCATTGGCCATTTTAAGCCAGAATAGCGACGACCTTCAGGGTCATATGATATGGTGGATGTATCTTGACCCAGGCATTATTTCCCATCCCCCAACTCTTAACAAAAGACCAACAATGTCTTGAGCCTAACAAGCTTACAAACAACATGTAACTGCAGAAATGCAATGGCTGGTGTAGTTTTACAAAAGTCCTCGGGACATCCGTTGCATGGTTAAAAAAAACACAAACAACTTTTCCACGTGTGTCACAAGCAGGTTAAATCCACAGAGTGCCTTTGCTGGATAATGTATAAATGACAGGACACGGTAAGAAAACTGTGTGCCTAGAACTGATCTAGCTTCCACTCAATGTACAATAAAACAGATTTACAGATTTCCATACACAAGGTTTTGCTTGTGTCTGTACTAGACATTTACTATAAAACCTAAATTCAAATTTCAATAAAGACATACCTATCCATTAAGATTAGTTTGAATTGGTAACATTTGAAACCTCCAAATGTACATCCTCTATAGGAAAACGATGCACACATATTCCTTGTAAAATCTACCTAACATAGGTACATACATAGTCGTATTGTCTTTCAATAAGGAGGCTGATGGTCGGACAGGGGTCAGAGGAACAGAGGCTGTAGACTTCAGATACACACTGGGAGGTGAAGTGCTTCTGCTAATATAGACAGGCTATAATAAAAGACGAGAAAGAGACAAAAATAGGAGGCAGAGAGGGTCAGACAGAGAGAAAGGAATGCTGTTTACTCATTGCACTCATCCATAAGAGGGCTCCATCTCAACAGTCAGTCAGCCGGACGTAGCCTTGAGTTCAGCACCGCATCCAGCCAACACCCCCCCCTTTCTTCTCCAAAACACCCCCCCCCCAAAACCCTAGACCGCCACCACTTTACCAACACAAAAAGATGCAGCACGGTACTTTCCTTTTCACCCTAGCATGCAGCTCCCCCCTTACCCCACCCAACACACACTCTCACACACACACACACGCGCGCGCACACACACACACACAGACACACACAGACACACACACACACACACACACACACACACACACACACACACACACACACACACACACACACACACACACACACACACACACACACACCCCGAGCCTCCCTCCTTTTCCCACCTTTGTATCAGTTGAAAGGCATATGGTTACTGCCATCCGATTCCCCTCTGCTGAAAGTGCCTTTCACTTTACCGCAGTTCACAAAGGGGTCAGACTACGGCAAACAGACATATTGTGTGAGAGTTCACTTTTTCTTGTGCCTGAGCTTAGAGATGTGAGAGAGTCCCTGAAAAAGTTACATCTGATCAAACAAACCTCACTCCATTCCTCATGCCAGAGCGGGAGAATTTATGCTGGAGTGAATAAAGAGTGGTATTTGGGAGAATTGACAGAAGCTAACCTCGGACATGGTCAGCCGTACATCATTCATTCAACTCCACATCCATGCACAGAGATTTCCACTCTAGGTCGGATTTCCTGATGTTGCTCAAAACAGATGCATTGGAAATTGGCTGTTCGGAGTAACAACTGTTGGATTTGTCTGTGAAGTCAAACAAAGAGACATCACAATGAGAAAATCAATCATCGCCGGGCAGGTGGGGCTGATAGGAGCGAGGTGTCAGAAATGTCACAGTGGCCGGTGTGTGTGTAACATGATGAGGCCGTGTTTCAGCCCAAACCCCAGGGTCCTCTGGGCTATCTAGTCTCTCCAGCTCTCTTTGTGCTACTCTGGTAAATCATTAATAATGAGTGTTCCTCTGCTGACCTTGTTTGCTAAAAGACTTGTACCTGACAACTTTGCGCGCTAAAGGGAAACTATTTCTGACACAGAAACGGGACATATTCTTATTTTAGAAAACCTCCCTAAGCGACTCGTAGCGTAAGTTGAACTCTTTGAAACTTTCTGATCTATACCCGTGTCCCTATTGTTAACCCTAATAATTGTATCCATGAGTTGAGGGTACATTTCCATTCCACAGCCCTGTAATTAGGCTGCCTATTCAAGCACCAATTTATGGCCGATATTTTTTTTGGCATTAAAGTTACCGACCGAGCTGAAGATTTGATTTCCAAATGGGAACTCTGGGGAACCACACCAAAACAGCCTCTGGGAAAGAAACCGCACAGCCAAGGAGTCGTCAGCACTTCAAACACTTTACTGCCAGCTAAAAGAGATTAATTCTGAAAAGCTAAATGATGTTTACTTTGCCCTTTATGATGGTTCCTTTTAGTAGGATAACATTTGGTGAGAAAGTGTCAGGCTTGGTTTTACTCGAGGCCCGCTGCTTGCCCACAGACCGGGGACTCTTCGAGGAGATCTTCCCCCAGCAACACCCCCCTCCCCCCTTAGTTTACAGACTGACAACCGGCCTGGAAGTGTGCCTTGTTCCACAGGGCCATCAAACATGTATTCATCCCATAAGCTACTGCCAACAGCAGTGGGCACTACAGTGAGCTGAGCCAACGTAGGGCAACTCAGGCCGCAGTAATAGAAGATAAATGTAATGGCTTTTATGCATTTCTGTTTTGATGTGTTTGTGTTTAAGGGAATGCGGTGTTAAGAGGTCCCTACCCCTGAATGGAAGACTGCCTATGCACCATAAATCTGTCCCTCATTGTGAAGACAAAATGAAAATGGCCCCGTCATAAAACATCTGTAATGGCTCCATCCACCACCAACACATAATGGGGCAATTACCAAGAAGGGGGCTGGGACAGCATGAAGCCTTTAGCTCTCTTTGGTTCACCACACAATGCTTTGGTGTATGTGTTTGTGTCTCATATGCGTATGCCTGTGTGTATGCATATGTTGCCGCTTCATTCAATCTTTGAATCACGATGTGAAGGGATTAAAGGAGGCACGAAGCAAATCGTATTGCTTTTACCTGCTCATTGACCCTGTTCCCCACTCCGTCCATTTTGCGCAGTGACAGACGGGCACATCTAATCTGAAATTGCATTATTGATGCCTGATTTTTTGCGCGGGCCGGCCCGGGCCCTGCCTCTTCCACACCTCGTAATCAAGCATAATTGAGGTTAACTGTACGGCACGGCTGAAACGCTAGACAGGTAAGCCGCAGCCTCTCATGATTAATGTAGTGTGTTAGTGTTCTGGGCTCTGACCTTTTGAGATAGGCCAGGCACCATTTTTAAGTGAAAGCTCTGCCTCTGCCGAGTTGTAGAGTTGTCCATCAAGTCCTCCTGCCCCCCGCCGCCCAAAACTCCTCCACCCAACCAGCACCCCCACCTCTTCCAAAGTCAGATCCTTGTCTTGCTGCCTCATTGCCCCTGACCCATGTTTGTTTGCCTACATGTCTCGTTTTACAATGCAGAAATGCTCTTTACTGCACAGGGCCTTCTTTGAGTTTCTGCATGTTTTATAAAAATATATGAGCATTTAATGTGGTGAAAGGGTTGCACATTTTACTCTGAGATTCTTGGTTTTTCTATATTTTTGCTACTTCTAGGCTTCTATCGAGCTGCTTTCCTTTTTAATTCCTGTCTTTTCCATTGACACTGCATTTCAAAGACCTAATTTGTCGTCCCGCGGGCCGAGTGCCTGAGACCAGTGAATGCCATTGTCCAGGCCCCTGTTGGTCAACGACCCTCCCTCTCTTCTCCACAAGCCTCCGCGGATGTGAATTGGCAACGAGGTCATGTCCTCGCCTTGCTCCCAAACATGAGCATTGTCAGAGTTAACTGAGTAAATTTGCTTTTGGCTCAAGCTCATTCAGACCCTCACACAGAGACGCTGGACACAAAAAGATGAACTGCGAGCACACAAAAAGACCAGCTTCCTTTCTGCGGAGAGGTTTGCAAGGAAAATCAGAAGGTGTACTTGTTAATCAGGGATGGCGAAGGATCCAGGTCACCATCTGTAACATAGACCAGGGGTAGTAAATGGATGAGGAGGGGTGAAAGGGCACCCTCAGACATTCCCTTAGAAAATAAACAGAACAAAAGGGCTTTTCTGGACAGGTATTCCAAGTAGATCTATCAAGTTGACTAAAGTCGTTTTTCTGAGTTCATTAAAGAATTTAATGCAAAGATAAGAAATGCATATAAGAGCAAGGTTCTACTGCAATTGAATAACAGCAATGGCTTCATTCTCACATTTCACACTTCCAGTTGGGGAGTGAGTTTAACGCAATTAGCAGGTTATCTGTGGAGAAGTGGAGGTGTCTGCTCTCTTCCTGTTACCGTATGGTCTGACAGGAGGGAGGAAGAGGCAGAGGAAGAGTCAGGCAGATGCACCCATGGAGGAAACACCCTGATCTTTTGTTACAGGGTTGCTCTGTTTAGGGTTTATTTTCTGTTTCTGCTCAAACAGCAGCTGTCAAGTGCAGCCAACCACCGCTATCTTTATTTTTAACCCACAGAATGACTGTATATCAGTTACTCACCCAATATTACCTTGAATTCTTGAAGAAAACTTTGTATTTCTCGCATGCCTCCTTGGTACACAAGAATAAAGGAAAAACAGGAAAAAGGCTTGATGAATTTAGGTAAAGGGAGCTGAGTTTAATATCCTTTGAACATATCCGGACAAGTTTCATGCTAGCGTGACTGTTAATGCAGAAGTGTTTTGTAGAGAACGTTTTTAGGAAAAATTCATGTTTTTCAGAAGTAGTAAGCATACGATGGGGTAAATTATACTTATTATACAGGTTATACTGCAGAAGTAGGAAAGGGATGTCTTGAAATGATTAGGCATTCATTGACGTTTTTCTTCATTCAATGTGTACGCATTCGAGAAAAACAATGTTTCTTTAAAAGTTCAAGGTAACACAGGGGAAACATTCACCTACAAATGGTAATTTTATCCATGGAGTATTCCCTTAAAATGTTTTACAATTATGTTCCCCTCAGGCAAACGATTTCTAAACAGTTCTACAGAACTCATTTTTGTTTTACAAGGGTAGAAATTGGATTATAAATGGATTGCAGGAGAGAGAAAAAAAAGCAGTGACCTCTGCCTTTAAGGCACAAGCTAGTGTATTTAATGTTTGTAGCCGCCCCTGCCTTTGTGTTGAAGCCAGTGGTTCAATGAAAGGCAGCAGTAGGGGTCACTTCAGGCATCTGCTGCTCCCCTGCACCACTCATCTGTCCATCTGTGTACGCTGCTGCCCTTCTGTCCCCTCACACACACTCGCAGACACACAAATACAGGAAGATCCACTCCTTAAAGTTGCGTGTGAGCGTGGACACGTGAGTTCTGTCTGGGAGGTTTTATTCCGCATCTGTTTAGCGCACCATCTCGCATTGGCCCGAGTTCTTGGCTGGAGAAAGGTGTCAAGCTTTATAATAGAAGGAACTACAGTATCTGCAAACCATAATGGTGGGAAATAGAAGAAACCAGAGAAGGTGGGATCCCTCTAGAGGCAATAAAGAAAGAGAGGGAGAGTGAGGAGAGAAACAGTCAGTGAAAAATAAATAAGTTCTTGCTGGAGTTTATCAGTAGCAGTTTAAAAGCCAGGCCTTGGCAACGTCCAAGCTCTTTCTCTTCGACATTTAAATTGTATCCATGCAACAAATCAAAGCATGAGATCTAAGTCTCAGCTATAACATTTCTAATGCTCCTTAATGCCAGTTAAACAAATGTCTGCTTGCTTAGAGGTCCTCGCCATCTAAGAGATCAGGCTGATTTATGCCCTTCCTGTCGCTGATGAGGACATCACTGATAAAGGAGAGGTGATGCTCGAGGAACATTTACATCTTCATTCCAGCCAAGACTTTATTTTTAAATCAAGCCTCCTGGGAACTTCTACTCGGAGCAACACCTTTTAGATCTTCACTCGTGCAAGCCTTACAGATCTCAAAAGCCAAGCCTTTGCGCACAGATGTGGGGTGTCAAGACTATTTGTGTTTCTGACCAAGAGTACCCGTCTCTTCGCCAACTTTGGTTTGCTTAGACTAATATATTAGGAGCGAGTTTCAAATAAACACGACTCTCTGTTTTCGCCCTCTCTGCTCTCGCCGTGGAGCGGGGGGACAATAAGGCAGTTGTGATGAAGAACTTTATAGGAACATTTAACTTGAGAGTGAGGGATTGAAGCGGGTAAACAAAGCATTCCTTTCCCTTTCATCACCATTTAACTGTTCCCTTCACATTCACTCTCACCTCCAGGCCAGTGCCCACCAGACCGTGGAACTTGTCAAATAAATATAAATCAAAAAGGGAAAGGTTTATCCCACAGGTTTGCGTGAAGCTGCTTAGAAATGTAGACTTGATTGTGAAACATTACAGTACATCTGAGCCAGAATCAGTTTAATGGTTTGCGGTGAAGTTAAATCCCCGGGCAACGGGATCACCGGGAATATACATCCAAACTATTCTTGTGTCCCAAGAAATATGTTAACAGGAAAAAGGGAAAAACTAGTTACGTTTACTGTAAACCAAATAGCTGCAATGTACAAACTATAGCAATCACTACAGAAACAGGTAAATGCTCTATGTGCTTCTTCATGGATGCAATTCTCAGATTTGTATTGGATGCAAAACTCAATGGTAACTTCCATTAGACCCCATAACTTCATATATTGGAGTCTGATTTGAATCAGACAAACAGAACACCAGTTTTGCATTGAAATAATTCAAAAGACGCAAACTGTGCTAACAGAACTCATATCAAATTGATACAAGTATTTTTTAAAAAGGCCTTTCTGTACCAAATTACGTTTGTTCATTCAAAGAATAAAATGCTATTTATGACTCCCATGATGCTGTACATATCAGACAGAACACTTTTAATATTAATCCACAGCTATAGCGAATTGTATGTTATGTTCATTCTAATGTTGGTTAACAAATGGTTTTCTTTGGCCTCAATATACCACCAATAATACTTTGGAACCCATAGATTTATGAATATTTCTCCTTGTTTCTTGAACAACCAATTGGTTTTGACTGTAGTTTAAGTTGCACCTCAAGATTCCCAGCATGGTGTGGTTATCCTCCAAAGACAGAAAACCCTTCTTATTTTGGAAAACGAAATGCAATCCCTAATATGGTTTACTATTTCCACTTGAGAGCAGCAGGGATAGCGTGGCTGGTGGTAGCACCCCGGCGATGGTGTTCCAGAAACATAGCCTGGAGGGCCATTTGGTATTACTCAGGGGAATGGTTGTTGTGTCAGTCATTTGCAGCGACCGCTAAAGAGTGCACTTAGCATCCTCTGTTTCCCCCAGCAAACATGTGGGGAGTGACATGATACTGTACAAGAGCCTGGACAACATATAACATTTCAAAGCAATTTCCTAATTGTTTCCAGGCCAAGGTCGATAGCCTATATGGAAGCAATCCCTTCTTTCAAACTTCTTTTTTTTCACATCCACAGATTGGGAATCATTAAAGTGTTAAGTAAACTTGACCCAGGCAGGCTAATTCATTGGGAAATAGCTGGGGTTTGTACATTCAGTGGCATATCAATGACAGTCAGTCAGTGGATTTCTTTCCACTTGGTCACCATATGCTTATATGGTGACCAGTCTCTGAATAATGACATTTGTTGTCTATGATGAGAGACTGTTTGCACAGGAGAAGGATAGATTAGCTAGCGTACCTTAGGGCTAAAATATAAACTCCTCTGTTCAACTCTTATTCTGGGGTTTATTTTAAAACTTAAAAGGCAACTATATACCAATTTTCAAAATATCTACATGTTGTTCCTATAGTCCAGCAAAGTCAAAAGTATGTGTTAACTTGGACATCTCTTCCCAAATCAAAACACTACTGTGCTAAATCTTTAATGTGTAATGTCATTAAGTCTTAAACTGCTCCAAAAACAATGGCTTGTTAATGTTGTTAGAGATTATCATAAGAGGAACCGGGGAACGTTATAAAAGGAAATGTTCAGTTTCAGAACTAAGAACTCTACAATAGTCAGTGTTTTTTAAATACAAATTTGAAAGAAAATGAGGTTGAAAGGTTTAAGCTTAAGAACGAAAATATTTAAAATTATCAAACCTTCATTCAATTTTCATCTTATTTAGTTAATTTATTTTTAAAAACATAGTTTCTTGGCCTCTTAATCCCTCGTAAATGAATGCCCCAAATATTAGTATTTATTTAGGCATATAGCCTCTTGAAAGAACACTACAAAATAAATGCTTAACAAGGTTGCAAAGTGGAATTAATCATCAAAATTACCAGACTGTTAGAGTTTGTTTTGAATTTTATTTGTACAGTAATGGTGTGGAATATTATCCAGTAATATATGTATATAAATGATCTTATATATCATTGTAAAAGCTCTTTACACTCTAACTGAATGCACCTCAAAACTCAGATCCTATATGTAATAATGAGGTAGACATTAATAATGGTATTTTCCACCCTCTGCAAAAAAAAATATCGAATACACCTTAAATTACTCTTATCAACGTATGAAATATATGATTATCATGGAACTCTGTACATCACAAATAATAAAATAATAATAGAATAGAAATTATACCGATTTGAGTGCATTTTGTATATTTACAAAGAAATGCCGCGTTCTCATTTCTTCAATCGTTGCACTTTGTAAAGTTTTCGACTGTACAAAATATTTACAGCTCAAAAAAGGAAAAAAATGAACAGCAGTGCATTCAAAGCTAATGTGCATTTAAATATTGTCTCGTTCTGAGTCTTTATTTCTTATAATTCCGTCCTTATCAGACGAACTCTCGCTGACCGCGGGTCCTCAGTCAGCTCTGGAAGTGCATTTCGTAAAGATGCAGACTTTTGCGCAAAAAAGTTCGCCTCAGTATGTGTGCTTTTTTACTTTCTACTTTTTTTTTTACAACAGGCACAATGTCTGATTCTGTGTCCTTTTCCTGGTCTGGTGTAAGGCAAAACAAATCTCTTGAAGGCACCACCATCTTATCTCCTCTCCTCGGACCAGTCTGTGTGTGTGAGAGTGTGTGTTTGGTAGACCCTTTTATTGGTAAACAGGCACTTCCTCGGGGCCTGTAATGACTCCAGCTGGACGGTGGCAATTACGGCCTGGATGCACATACCCAAAAGAGTCCGGCCTGGTATGCAGCATCACACGGCAGAGCTGCGAACAAAGCGCGGAGCCCACTGTCCCCTGGCCCCGGCACGAACAGGTGCACAGTCAATGGGCTCCCATCCCGCCTTGTACTCATCCCGTGTGCCATATGGACACGTCTCTGGGAAACAAAAGCCTGTTGATAACTCGCGGATGGGAACCAAGGCACGTTAAGGCAGTGAATGATTGTGACTGTACTGAATAAATAGCAGATATCGCCTCTGTGTGCATCCCTTTTCACTTTCTCTTCAACCTGGGACCCATCTTTTTGAAGTGTTTATCTAGCGAGCGCTACCTGCACCCGCACTGCTCCACCACCATGTCCTCGTACTGTTTGTACACCACGTTATTGCCCGAGTCGATGTACAGGATGCTGATGGGGCTGAGTTTGGTGGGCACGCAGCAGCTCGGTGGGGTGCTGTTGGGGTCCATAGAGTTCATGAGCGTCTGTATGATTGCGTGGTTGGTGGGCTCCAGGTGAGACCTTAGGGGGAAGTCGCACACCCCCTCGCAGTGGTACGCCTCGTAATCCAGAGGCGCGATGATCCAATCGTCCCACCCGAGCTCCTTGAAATTCACGTGCAGCGCCTTTTTGCTGCACCGGGATTTGGATTTCTTTCCGTGCCTCTTCCCGTGCCGGTTGCTGAGCGCGGTCCTCCTCCGCCGCCGGGGCCCGTCTCCTTTCACCCCCAGCAAGGACGCTCCTTTCTCCACTACTTCCTCCTCGTTCTCCCCCCGCGACTTGATCTTCTCCTTCATCTCGTTGAACAGGTTCTCCCTCTTCTTGGAGCGCGTGTAGGCCACCAGGATGGCCTTCTCCTGCTGGGGCCGGCCCCCCCTGCCCAGACCCAGCTGCCTCAGGTCCACCTCGGTGTCCGTTTTGCGCAACGTGACGCGCAACTGGAAGCAGAGCTGGCCCCCCTGGTGATGCGGCTGATGGTAGTGATGCTGGTGCGCTTTGAACATATCCCACGCGTCCAGGACTTCCCACCCGGCCTTGGTGGAGTCCATTGGGTCCAGGGCCCGGGAGTCCAGCAGCCTGTCCGAGCGGCAGGGGTACAGCTGGATGTCGTAGAGGCCCGCCGTCTGCAGGGAAGTCTGCAGGTCCCCTGGCCCTCTCCGGAATATCCTTAATTCCGCCCCGACCAGCTCCTCTTTGTCTGAAAGGGTTGAGACATCAAACAGATACTTTTGTCTTCGCAGAGGAGAGTGCAAAAGATCGTCTGCAAGGATAAAAAGAAGAAAATAATTGCAGTCAGATTCACTTAGGGTGTACAGTGTTCAGAGAGGATGGAGGGGGGGAGCTAACGTTTTCCCACAGAGGCCTTCTCTCTCTCTTGAAACAAACTACAGATGACAAGTCCTCAGTTTGCAAAAAAGAAATCAAAGTCAACACCACTTTTATTTATTGGTATGAACTGTCGAATTATAACTTTATTATCCTTAAAAACACAGATGTTCCTCTTAATTTGCCTTGATTTGATTACATGCTAATGTAATGCCCTTGAGTATAACTACATTAATTATGTATAATGCTAAATGAGGGTTTAGTTTACACAGCTTGCTTCTAGGCTTCCTCTCTAAAATTGTACTTCCTTAATTTCATTTCATGCACATTTGTTGCACATGTAATATTGCAATGCTAAGCACACAAGACATATACAGGGATATATCTAACCTTGCTCGTTCCAAAAAGTGAATATATATTTCTGTATCCACCTGCCATTTTTGCGCCAAGATTCGTTTTTGATTCCGCATTGAAAATAATCCAATAAAATCTGGCGACATTTGAATGCAACGCCACTTTTAACCAAAGCCAGCCTGTTTTAATGAAAATACTTCTGCTTTCATTTCACGTGATGACAGATTGATGATGAATTTCCAGCTCTTTGACAGAGTGGAAGTAAACTTTGTACTTTTTTGCAAAGTGTCTTAAATACCAGCAGCAGGCAGAACATCACAAATGTGGTGAGTTTCCAGAGATGTAAAGCAAAGAAAGAAAGAAAGAAAAAAACAACAACAACAAGGGGAAGGCCCTTGGGTGCTGCCAGACACAACGGACCAAAGGCGACATACTGTACACTCAAGGGAACAATACACAATTAATGCATTTTTCCCTGCGGGACACCAGCAGGCCTGCGAATATTCCATCAGAGAGACATGAATATAACACTGTGGATCAAAAGCGTTTCCAAAACACGTAAGAAACTGCTTTTAACTAAGAAGAAGTGGTGTTTTTAAATGTTTTATCGAAATCATTTAGGTTTAGCAGGTTCAGCTTGCAGTTTATTAAAGTATAAATGAACATTTATAGGATTTTGCTGCCGTTAATATCCAATAAAACGAATAAATGTATCCATTATATATTCTATTTTGAAATACACAAATATTTAACCCCTTTGTTTCATGATTAAACGCAGAATCCTTGGTAAGATTTGTCAGGGAAAATGCCATTAAATAAATCAATAAAAAGCTTTATCAAGTATATTTGTGTTTGGATATGTAAACTGATTTCAATTTTTAAATGTCCGATTTTTCCACTCATTAAAACACAGGGGTTAAACCTCAAAAGCCTAAAAGATAGTTGATGTGTGGTCTATTTTTCTGCAAAATAAAAGCATGTTGTCTCGCCTTACTGTGTCCATTTCATCTAAACGATAAGATAAATACATATATAAAATAAAAGTGGCATGCCTACATCTGAACCACCCTGTGATATCATTTGTAGGACTCTCTCTAAAGATATATGTGAATGTAGTTGTCAGTTTCCCTCCATGAACCCTGCAGAGTTCCAACAGTAAAAGCAGATTGAAACCTCGTGCTCCTTTCAGTGACTTCGCGCGTATGGTCTGCATTAGGGTTCTTCTTTCCTTTTTTATAAGACCTCAAACAAATCGAATGCAAGTTCACCAAATAATCAACAGTTCTGAATTCCCAACTTCCTCATTAAAGCACTTCCCCTCTTAAATTTCATCTCATCCTGCCAACTACAACATTCACCTCCAAACTGCACGGAGCGACTGACACACTGCTGAAATTATTGAGAGATATTCGTGTTGACAGTTTAAAAAAATGTCGAGGGCTTTTCTTAATTTCATTATTATGTAAAAATGTTTTTTTTAAAAAGCCAATTGTTTCCATTACGCGTAAGATGCTTGACGGTGGATAATTGGGAGAGAGAAACGCGGTGGACTTCTTTATTGCGGGGGTTAAACCGGCATCCTGTGCACTCTTGTCTGACCTTGTTGCTTGTATTTGAACAAATGCAAAACATGTTTTTTGCCGTCTAACAGAGAGAGAGAGAGAGAGAGAGAGAGAGAGAGAGAGAGAGAGAGAGAGACAGAGAGACAGAGAGACAGAGACAGAGAGAGAGAGAGAGAGAGAGAGAGAGAGAGAGAGAGAGAGAGAGAGAGAGAGAGAGAGAGAGAGAGAGAGAGAGAAGTGGGCTGCACTATCTGCGCTTTAATGAGTTACCCAAAGTGCCAAAACTAATTTTCATTTTTTTTTCTGATCTTGCCATTTTCTCTGACCCCCAGGAAACACCCCTGCCTGGTTTTATAAGCACATGTTGTCTTCCTACACAAAGTGTGAAAGCCATAGAATCCATAGATCATAGGTGCACTGCGTAAAACCTGTCCCCGCGTGGATGAATAATGCCTAAAACCTGTTACTTCTTTACGCCTCAGGAGACCCATGTGCATTTCTTTTTTTCCCTGATGAAGGAGATTTAAATAACAAGCTGAGGTTCATTCTGCAGGTTAATGCAATGCAACACTTAGGGGGTGCTGGAGGAATCCCAAAAGAAACCAAAAGGCGTTGGAGCTGAGAGAACGGGAAGAAAAATTATTTTCCGTAATTAAAGTGGCGGTCGCAAAGGGAGGTTCCGCAGTTAGACAATTAAAAAAATGTACCACTTCACAGCAAAGGAAGTGCTCTTTCTTTTTTTCTCCCTCTTCGTTTTGTTGGTGATGTGCCCATCGTGGCCGGGCTGGGTCATTATGGTAGAATAGACAGTGTTTGATATGTTATGACATGAACACTCAATTAGATCACCGAGTTCAAATACTCCAATCAGCCGTTCGATGCCAAGCAGCTCTCAGAGGGTCCAGCTCGGGGTCAGAGTCAGTGACACATCACATCAGAATCACGGAGAAAGTGAGGCGTTTTCCATATCAAATGTGTTCACACTGCAAGAAGTGGGCACACGAAAGAGTCTTTTAGCTTTAAAACTCTGAAAAACCTTTTTTTTTTTACCCTGAAAATGGCATAAAACAGCCAAAATCAATTGCAGTTTTGTAGCAAAATGTCACAAAAGTTTAATAAGACGAACTTCACTGACAAAAAATCCTACAAACATTTTGTTATCAGTAGGCTATGCACTCTCAACGCAACACGTTGCCAGATAATATGATTTTTAGCAATAAATAAATCCTAATGTGGATATTTTTGCAGAGTTCGGACCTGAGGGAATGCAAACAAAGATAGCTTTTATTTCTC